>NC_034194.2:42783123-42799190 GCF_002021735.2 Oncorhynchus kisutch
ACGCCAAACATAACATTTTGCATTGTTGCCAAAAAGTTCAATTTTGGTTTCATCTGACCAGAGCACCTTCTTCCACATGTTTGGTGTGTCTCCCAGGTGGCTTGTGGCAAACTTTAAACGACACTTTTTATGGATATCTTTAAGAAATGGCTTTCTTCTTGCCACTCTTCCATAAAGGCCAGATTTGTGCAATATACGACTGATTGTTGTCCTATGGACAGAGTCTTCCACCTCAGCTGTAGATCTCTGCAGTTCATCCAGAGTGATCATTTTATTTATTTATTTTATTTCACCTTTATTTAACCAGGTAGGCTAGTTGAGAACAAGTTCTCATTTGCAACTGCGACCTGGCCAAGATAAAGCATAGCAGTGTGAGCATACAACAAAGAGTTACACATGGAGTAAACAATTAACAAGTCAATAACACAGTAGAAAACGAAGGGGGGGTCTATATACAATGTGTGCAAAAGGCATGAGGAGGTAGGCAAATAATTACAATTTTGCAGATTAACACTGGAGTGATAAAAGATCAGATGGTCATGTACAGGTAGAGATATTGGAGTGCAGAAGAGCAGAAAAGTAAATAAATAAAAACAGTACGGGGATGAGGTAGGTGAAAAGGGTGGGCTATTTACCAATAGACTATGTACAGCTGCAGCGATCGGTTAGCTGCTCAGATAGCTGATGTTTGAAGTTGGTGAGGGAGATAAAAGTCTCCAACTTCAGCGATTTTTGCAATTCGTTCCAGTCACAGGCAGCAGAGTACTGGAACGAAAGGCGGCCAAATGAGGTGTTGGCTTTAGGGATGATCAGTGAGATACACCTGCTGGAGCGCGTGCTACGGATGGGTGTTGCCATCGTGACCAGTGAGCTGAGATAAGGCGGAGCTTTACCTAGCATAGACTTGTAGATGACCTGGAGCCAGTGGGTCTGGCGACGAATATGTAGCGAGGGCCAGCCGACTAGAGCATACAAGTCGCAGTGGTGGGTAGTATAAGGTGCTTTAGTGACAAAACGGATGGCACTGTGATAGACTGCATCCAGTTTGCTGAGTAGAGTGTTGGAAGCCATTTTGTAGATGACATCGCCGAAGTCGAGGATCGGTAGGATAGTCAGTTTTACTAGGGTAAGCTTGGCGGCTTGAGTGAAGGAGGCTTTGTTGCGGAATAGAAAGCCGACTCTTGATTTGATTTTCGATTGGAGATGTTTGATATGAGTCTGGAAGGAGAGTTTGCAGTCTAGCCAGACACCTAGGTACTTATAGACGTCCACATATTCTAGGTCGGAACCATCCAGGGTGGTGATGCTAGTCGGGCATGCAGGTGCAGGCAGCGACCGGTTGAAAAGCATGCATTTGGTTTTACTAGCGTTTAAGAGCAGTTGGAGGCCACGGAAGGAGTGTTGTATGGCATTGAAGCTTGTTTGGAGGTTAGATAGCACAGTGTCCAAAGACGGGCCGAAAGTATATAGAATGGTGTCGTCTGCGTAGAGGTGGATCAGGGAATCGCCCGCAGCAAGAGCAACATCATTGATATACACAGAGAAAAGAGTCGGCCCGAGAATTGAACCCTGTGGCACCCCCATAGAGACTGCCAGAGGACCGGACAGCATGCCCTCCGATTTGACACACTGAACTCTGTCTGCAAAGTAATTGGTGAACCAGGCAAGGCAGTCATCCGAAAAACCGAGGCTACTGAGTCTGCCGATAAGAATATGGTGATTGACAGAGTCGAAAGCCTTGGCGAGGTCGATGAAGACGGCTGCACAGTACTGTCTTTTATCGATGGCGGTTATGATGTCGTTTAGTACCTTGAGTGTGGCTGAGGTGCACCCATGACCGGCTCGGAAACCAGATTGCACAGCGGAGAAGGTACGGTGGGATTCGAGATGGTCAGTGACCTGTTTGTTGACTTGGCTTTCGAAGACCTTAGATAGGCAGGGCAGGATGGATATAGGTCTGTAACAGTTTGGGTCCAGGGTGTCTCCCCCTTTGAAGAGGGGGATGACTGCGGCAGCTTTCCAATCCTTGGGGATCTCAGACGAGATGAAAGAGAGGTTGAACAGGCTGGTAATAGGGGTTGCGACAATGGTGGCAGATAGTTTCAGAAATAGAGGGTCCAGATTGTCAAGCCCAGCTGATTTGTACGGGTCCAGGTTTTGCAGCTCTTTCAGAACATCTGCTATCTGGATTTGGGTAAAGGAGAACCTGGAGAGGCTTGGGCGAGGAGCTGCGGGGGGGGCGGAGCTGTTGGCCGAGGTTGAAGTAGCCAGGCGGAAGGCATGGCCAGCCGTTGAGAAATGCTTATTGAAGTTTTCGATAATCATGGATTTATCAGTGGTGACCGTGTTACCTAGCCTCAGTGCAGTGGGCAGCTGGGAGGAGGTGCTCTTGTTCTCCATGGACTTCACGGTGTCCCAGAACTTTTTGGAGTTGGAGCTACAGGATGCAAACTTCTGCCTGAAGAAGCTGGCCTTAGCTTTCCTGACTGACTGCGTGTATTGGTTCCGGACTTCCCTGAACAGTTGCATATCACGGGGACTATTCGATGCTATTGCAGTCCGCCACAGGATGTTTTTGTGCTGGTCGAGGGCAGTCAGGTCTGGGGTGAACCAAGGGCTGTATCTGTTCTTAGTTCTGCATTTTTTGAACGGAGCATGCTTATCTAAAATGGTGAGGAAGTTACTTTTAAAGAATGACCAGGCATCCTCAACTGACGGGATGAGGTCAATGTCCTTCCAGGATACCCGGGCCAGGTCGATTAGAAAGGCCTGCTCACAGAAGTGTTTTAGGGAGCGTTTGACAGTGATGAGGGGTGGTCGTTTGACTGCGGCTCCGTAGCGGATACAGGCAATGAGGCAGTGATCGCTGAGATCCTGGTTGAAGACAGCGGAGGTGTATTTGGGGGGCCAGTTGGTCAGGATGACGTCTATGAGGGTGCCCTTGTTTACAGAGTTAGGGTTGTACCTGGTGGGTTCCTTGATGATTTGTGTGAGATTGAGGGCATCTAGCTTAGATTGTAGGACTGGCGGGGTGTTAAGCATATCCCAGTTTAGGTCACCTAACAGAACAAACTCTGAAGCTAGATGGGGGGCGATCAATTCACAAATGGTGTCCAGGGCACAGCTGGGAGCTGAGGGGGGTCGGTAGCAGGCGGCAACCGTGAGAGACTTATTTCTGGAGAGAGTAATTTTCAAAATTAGTAGTTCGAACTGTTTGGGTATGGACCTGGAAAGTATGACATTACTTTGCAGGCCATCTCTGCAGTAAACTGCAACTCCTCCCCCTTTGGCAGTTCTATCTTGACGGAAGATGTTATAGTTGGGTATGGAAATCTCTGAATTTTTGGTGGCCTTCCTGAGCCAGGATTCAGACACAGCAAGGACATCAGGGTTAGCAGAGTGTGCTAAAGCAGTGAGTAAGACAAACTTAGGGAGGAGGCTTCTGATGTTGACATGCATGAAACCAAGGCTTTTTCGAACACAGAAGTCAACAAATGAGGGTGCCTGGGGACATGCAGGGCCTGGGTTTACCTCCACATCACCCGCGGAACAGAGAAGGAGTAGTATGAGGGTGCGGCTAAAGGCTATCAAAACTGGTCGCCTAGAGCGTTGGGGACAGAGAATAAGAGGAGCAGGTTTCTGGGCATGGTAGAATATATTCAGGGCATAATGCGCAGACAGGGGTATGGTGGGGTGCGGGTACAGCGGAGGTAAGCCCAGGCACTGGGTGATGATGAGAGAGGTTGTATCTCTGGACATGCTGGTAGTAATGGGTGAGGTCACCGCATGTGTGGGAGGTGGGACAAAGGAGTTATCAGGGGTATGAAGAGTGGAACTAGGGGCTCCATTGTGAACTAAAACAATGATAACTAACCTGAACAACAGTATACAAGGCATATTGACATTTGAGAGAGACATACAGCGAGGCCTCTTGGCTGCATCTCTGATCAGTCTTCTCCTTGTATGAGCTGAAAGTTTAGAGGGATGGCCAGGTCTTGGTAGATTTGCAGTGGTCTGATACTCCTTCCATTTCAATATTATCGCTTGCACAGTGCTCTTTGGGATGTTTAAAGTTTGGGAAATCTTTTTGTATCCAAATCCGGCTTTAAACTTCTTCACAACAGTATCTCGGACCTGCCTGGTGTGTTCCTTGTTCTTCATGATGCTCTCTGCGCTTTTAACGGACCTCTGAGACTATCACAGTGCAGGTGCATTTATACGGAGACTTGATTACACACAGGTGGATTGTATTTATCATCATTAGTCATTTAGGTCAACATTGGATCATTCAGAGATCCTCACTGAACTTCTGGAGAGAGTTTGCTGCACTGAAAGTAAAGGGGCTGAATAATTTTGCACGCCCAATTTTTCAGTTTTCGATTTGTTAAAAAAGTTTGAATTATCCAATAAATGTCGTTCCACTTCATGATTGTGTCCCACTTGTTGTTGATTCTTCACAAAAAATACAGTTTTATATCTTTATGTTGAAGCCTGAAATGTGGCAAAAGGTCGCAAAGTTCAAAGGGGCCGAATACTTTCGCAAGGCACTGTATCAAGAGAACAACCCTGTTCATCCCTACTGCCTCTGATCTGGAGGACTCACTAAACAGAGAACATCCCTGCTCATCCCTACTGCCTCTGATCTGGAGGACTCACTAAACAGAGAACATCCGTGGTCATCACTACTACCTCTCATCTGGAGGACTCACTAAACAGAGAACATCTCTGGTCATCCCTACTGTCTCTGATCTGGAGGACTCACTAAACAGAGAACATCCCTGGTCATCCCTACTGCCTCTGATCTGGTGGACTCACTAAACAGAGAACATCCCTGGTCATCCCTACTGCCTCTGATCTGGAGGACTCACTAAACAGAGAACATCCCTGGTCATCCCTACTGCCTCTGATCTGGAGGACTCACTAAACAGAGAACATCCCTGGTCATCCCTACTGCCTCGGATCTGGTGGACTCACTAAACAGAGAACATCCCTGGTCATCCCTACTACCTCTGATCTGGAGGACTCACTAAACAGAGAACATCCCTGATCATCACTACTACCTCTCATCTGGAGGACTCACTAAACAGAGAACATCTCTGGTCATCCCTACTGTCTCTGATCTGGAGGACTCACTAAACAGAGAACATCCCTGGTCAACCCTACTACCTCTGATCTGGAGGACTCAATAAACAGAGAACATCCCTGGTCATCCCTACCACCTCTGATCTGGAGGACTCACTAAACAGAGAACATCCCTGATCATCCCTACTACCTCTTATCTGGAGGACTCACAAAACAGAGAACATCCCTGGTCATCCCTACTGCCTCTGATCTGGAGGACTCACTAAACAGAGAACATCCCTGGTCATCCCTACTGCCTCTGATCTGGAGGACTCACTAAACAGAGAACCTCCCTGGTCATCCCTACTACCTCTGATCTGGAGGACTCACTAAACAGAGAACAGCCCTGGTCATCCCTACTGCCTCTGATCTGGTGGACTCACTAAACAGAGAACATCCCTGGTCATCCCTACTACCTCTGATCTTTAGGACTCACTAAACAGAGAACATCCCTGATCATCACTACTACCTCTGATCTGGAGGACTCACTAAACAGAGAACATCCCTGCTCATCCCTACTGCCTCTGATCTGGAGGACTCACTAAACAGAGAACATCCCTGGTCATCCCTTCTGCCTCTGATCTGGTGGACTCACTAAACAGAGAACATCCCTGGTCATCCCTACTGCCTCTGATCTGGAGGACTCACTAAACAGAGAACATCCCTGATCATCACTACTACCTCTGATCTGGAGGACTCACTAAACAGAGAACATCCCTGCTCATCCCTACTGCCTCTGATCTGGAGGACTCACTAAACAGAGAACATCCCTGCTCATCCCTACTGCCTCTGATCTGGTGGACTCACTAAACAGAGAACATCCCTGGTCATCCCTACTGCCTCTGATCTGGAGGACTCACTAAACAGAGAACATCCCTGCTCATCCCTACTGCCTCTGATCTGGAGGACTCACTAAACAGAGAACATCCCTGGTCATCCCTACTGCCTCTGATCTGGTGAACTCACTAAACAGAGAACATCCCTGGTCATCCCTACTGCCTCGGATCTGGTGGACTCACTAAACAGAGAACATCCCTGGTCATCCCTACTACCTCTGATCTGGAGGACTCACTAAACAGAGAACATCCCTGATCATCACTACTACCTCTCATCTGGAGGACTCACGAAACAGAGAACATCTCTGGTCATCCCTACTGCCTCTGATCTGGAGGACTCACTAAACAGAGAACATCCCTGGTCATCCCTACTGCCTCGGATCTGGTGGACTCACTAAACAGAGAACATCCCTGGTCATCCCTACTACCTCTGATCTGGAGGACTCACTAAACAGAGAACATCCCTGATCATCCCTACTACCTCTTATCTGGAGGACTCACAAAACAGAGAACATCCCTGGTCATCCCTACTGCCTCTGATCTGGAGGACTCACTAAACAGAGAACATCCCTGGTCATCCCTACTGCCTCTGATCTGGAGGACTCACTAAACAGAGAACCTCCCTGGTCATCCCTACTACCTCTGATCTGGAGGACTCACTAAACAGAGAACAGCCCTGGTCATCCCTACTGCCTCTGATCTGGTGGACTCACTAAACAGAGAACATCCCTGGTCATCCCTACTACCTCTGATCTTTAGGACTCACTAAACAGAGAACATCCCTGATCATCACTACTACCTCTGATCTGGAGGACTCACTAAACAGAGAACATCCCTGCTCATCCCTACTGCCTCTGATCTGGAGGACTCACTAAACAGAGAACATCCCTGGTCATCCCTACTGCCTCTGATCTGGAGGACTCACTAAACAGAGAACATCCCTGGTCATCCCTACTGCCTCTGATCTGGAGGACTCACTAAACAGAGAACATCCCTGGTCATCCCTACTGCCTCGGATCTGGTGGACTCACTAAACAGAGAACATCCCTGGTCATCCCTACTACCTCTGATCTGGAGGACTCACTAAACAGAGAACATCCCTGATCATCACTACTACCTCTCATCTGGAGGACTCACTAAACAGAGAACATCTCTGGTCATCCCTACTGTCTCTGATCTGGAGGACTCACTAAACAGAGAACATCCCTGGTCAACCCTACTACCTCTGATCTGGAGGACTCAATAAACAGAGAACATCCCTGGTCATCCCTACCACCTCTGATCTGGAGGACTCACTAAACAGAGAACATCCCTGATCATCCCTACTACCTCTTATCTGGAGGACTCACAAAACAGAGAACATCCCTGGTCATCCCTACTGCCTCTTATCTGGAGGACTCACTAAACAGAGAACATCCCTGGTCATCCCTACTGCCTCTGATCTGGAGGACTCACTAAACAGAGAACATCCCTGGTCATCCCTACTACCTCTGATCTTTAGGACTCACTAAACAGAGATCATCCCTGATCATCACTACTACCTCTGATCTGGAGGACTCACTAAACAGAGAACATCTCTGGTCATCCCTACTGTCTCTGATCTGGAGGACTCACTAAACAGAGAACATCCCCGGTCAACCCTACTACCTCTGATCTGGAAGACTCACTAAACAGAGAACATCCCTGATCATCCCTACTACCTCTGATCTGGAGGACTCACTAAACAGAGAACATACCTGGTCATCCCTACTACCTCTGATCTGGAGGACTCACTAAACAGAGAACATCCCTGGTCATCCCTTCTGCCTCCGATTTGAAGGACTCATTAAACAGAGAACATCCATGGTCATCCCTACTGCCTCTGATCTGGAGGACTCACTAAACAGAGAACATCCCTGGTCATCCCTACTGTCTCTGATCTGGAGGACTCACAAAACAGAGAACATCCCTGGTCATCCCTACTGTCTCTGATCTGGAGGACTCACTAAACAGAGAACATCCCTGGTCATCCCTACTGTCTCGGATCTGGAGGACTCACTAAACAGAGAACATCCCTGATCATCCCTACTACCTCTGATCTGGAGGACTCACTAAACAGAGAACATCCCTGGTCATCCCTACTACCTCTGATCTGGTGGACTCACTAAACAGAGAACATCCCTGGTCATCCCTACTACCTCTGATCTGGAGGACTCACTAAACAGAGAACATCCCTGGTCATCCCTACTGCCTCTGATCTGGAGGGCTCACTAAACAGAGAACATCCCTGGTCATCCCTACTACCTCTAATATGGAGGACTCACTAAACAGAGAACATCCCTGGTCATCCCTACTGCCTCTAATCTGGAGGGCTCACTAAACAGAGAACATCCCTGGTCATCCCTACTGCCTCTGAATTTGAAGACTCACTAAACAGAGAACATCCCTGGTCATCTACTGCCTCTCATCTGGAGGACTCACTAAACAGAGAACATCCCTGGTCATCCCTACTGCCTCTGATCTGGAGGACTCACTAAACAGAGAACATCCCTGGTCATCCCTACTGCCTCTGATCTGGTGGACTCACTAAACAGAGAACATCCCTGGTCATCCCTACAGCCTCTGATCTGGAGGACTCACTAAACAGAGAACATCCCTGGTCATCCCTACTGCCTCTGATCTGGAGGACTCACTAAACAGAGAACATCCCTGATCATCACTACTACCTCTGATCTGGAGGACTCACTAAACAGAGAACATCTCTGGTCATCCCTACTGTCTCTGATCTGGAGGACTCACTAAACAGAGAACATCCCTGGTCAACCCTACTGCCTCTGATCTGGAAGACTCAATAAACAGAGAACATCCCTGGTCATCCCTACTGCCTCTGAATTTGAAGACTCACTAAAAAGAGAACATCCCTGGTCATCCCTACTGCCTCTGATCTGGAGGACTCACTAAACAGAGAACATCCCTGGTCATCCCTACTGCCTCTGATCTGGAGGACTCACTAAACAGAGAACATCCCTGGTCATCCCTACTGCCTCTGATCTGGAGGACTCACTAAACAGAGAACATCCCTGGTCATCCCTACTGACTCTGATCTGGAGGACTCACTAAACAGAGAACATCCCTGGTCATCCCTACTGCCTCTGATCTGGAGGACTCACTAAACAGAGAACATCCCTGGTCATCCCTTCTGCCTCTGATCTGAAGGACTCACTAAACAGAGAACATCCATGGTCATCCCTACTGCCTCTGATCTGGAGGACTCACTAAACAGAGAACATCCCTGGTCATCCCTACTGTCTCTGATCTGGAGGACTCACTAAACAGAGAACATCCCTGGTCATCCCTACTGCCTCTGATCTGGAGGACTCACTAAACAGAGAACATCCCTGGTCATCCCTACTGCCTCTGATCTGGAGGACTCACTAAACAGAGAACATCCCTGGTCATCCCTTCTGCCTCTGATCTGAAGGACTCACTAAACAGAGAACATCCATGGTCATCCCTACTGCCTCTGATCTGGAGGACTCACTAAACAGAGAACATCCCTGGTCATCCCTACTGTCTCTGATCTGGAGGACTCACTAAACAGAGAACATCCCTGGTCATCCCTACTGTCTCTGATCTGGAGGACTCACTAAACAGAGAACATCCCTGGTCATCCCTACTGCCTCTGATCTGGAGGACTCACTAAACAGAGAACATCCCTGATCATCCCTACTACCTCTGATCAGGTGGACTCACTAAACAGAGAACATCCCTGGTCATCCCTACAGCCTCTGATCTGGAGGACTCACTAAACAGAGAACATCCCTGGTCATCCCTACTGCCTCTGATCTGGAGGACTCACTAAACAGAGAACATCCCTGATCATCACTACTACCTCTGATCTGGAGGACTCACTAAACAGAGAACATCTCTGGTCATCCCTACTGTCTCTGATCTGGAGGACTCACTAAACAGAGAACATCCCTGGTCAACCCTACTACCTCTGATCTGGAAGACTCAAGAAACAGAGAACATCCCTGGTCATCCCTACTGCCTCTGAATTTGAAGACTCACTAAACAGAGAACATCCCTGGTCATCCCTACTGCCTCTGATCTGAAGGACTCACTAAACAGAGAACATCCCTGGTCATCCCTACTGCCTCTGATCTGGAGGACTCACTAAACAGAGAACATCCCTGGTCATCCCTACTGCCTCTGATCTGGAGGACTCACTAAACAGAGAACATCCCTGGTCATCCCTACTGACTCTGATCTGGAGGACTCACTAAACAGAGAACATCACTGGTCATCCCTACTGCCTCTGATCTGGAGGACTTACTAAACAGAGAACATCCCTGGTCATCCCTACTGCCTCTGATCTGGAGGACTCACTAAACAGAGAACATCCCTGATCATCCCTACTACCTCTGATCTGGAGGACTCACTAAACAGAGAACATCCCTGATCATCCCTACTACCTCTGATCTGGAGGACTCACTAAACAGAGAACATCTCTGGTCATCCCTACTACCTCTGATCTGGAGGACTCACTAAACAGAGAACATCCCTGGTCATCCCTTCTGCCTCTGATCTGAAGGACTCACTAAACATAGAACATCCATGGTCATCCCTACTGCCTCTGATCTGGAGGACTCACTAAACAGAGAACATCCCTGGTCATCCCTACTGTCTCTGATCTGGAGGACTCACTAAACAGAGAACATCCCTGGTCATCCCTACTGCCTCTGATCTGGAGGACTCACTAAACAGAGAACATCCCTGGTCATCCCTACTGCCTCTGATCGGGAGGACTCACTAAACAGAGAACATCCCTGGTCATCCCTTCTGCCTCTGATCTGAAGGACTCACTAAACAGAGAACATCCATGGTCATCCCTACTGCCTCTGATCTGGAGGACTCACTAAACAGAGAACATCCCTGGTCATCCCTACTGTCTCTGATCTGGAGGACTCACTAAACAGAGAACATCGCTGGTCATCCCTACTGTCTCTGATCTGGAGGACTCACTAAACAGAGAACATCCCTGGTCATCCCTACTGCCTCTGATCTGGAGGACTCACTAAACAGAGAACATCCCTGATCATCCCTACTACCTCTGATCTGGTGGACTCACTAAACAGAGAACATCCCTGGTCATCCCTACTACCTCTGATCTGGAGGACTCACTAAACAGAGAACATCCCTGGTCATCTCTACTGCCTCTGATCTGGTGGACTCACTAAACAGAGAACATCCCTGGTCATCCCTACTGCCTCTGATCTGGAGGACTCACTAAACAGAGAACATCTCTGGTCATCCCTACTACCTCTGATCTGGAGGACTCACTAAACAGAGAACATCCCTGGTCATCCCTACTGCCTCTGATCTGGAAGACTCAAGAAACAGAAAACATCCCTGGTCATCCCTACTGCCTCTGAATTTGAAGACTCACTAAACAGAGAACATCCCTGGTCATCCCTACTGCCTCTGATCTGGAGGACTCACTAAACAGAGAACATCCCTGGTCATCCCTACTGCCTCTGATCTGGAGGACTCACTAAACAGAGAACATCCCTGGTCATCCCTACTGCCTCTGATCTGGAGGACTCACTAAACAGAGAACATCCCTGGTCATCCCTACTGACTCTGATCTGGAGGACTCACTAAACAGAGAACATCACTGGTCATCCCTACTGCCTCTGATCTGGAGGACTTACTAAACAGAGAACATCCCTGGTCATCCCTACTGCCTCTGATCTGGAGGACTCACTAAACAGAGAACATCCCTGATCATCCCTACTACCTCTGATCTGGAGGACTCACTAAACAGAGAACATCCCTGATCATCCCTACTACCTCTGATCTGGAGGACTCACTAAACAGAGAACATCTCTGGTCATCCCTACTACCTCTGATCTGGAGGACTCACTAAACAGAGAACATCCCTGGTCATCCCTTCTGCCTCTGATCTGAAGGACTCACTAAACATAGAACATCCATGGTCATCCCTACTGCCTCTGATCTGGAGGACTCACTAAACAGAGAACATCCCTGGTCATCCCTACTGTCTCTGATCTGGAGGACTCACTAAAGAGAGAACATCCCTGGTCATCCCTACTGCCTCTGATCTGGAGGACTCACTAAACAGAGAACATCCCTGGTCATCCCTACTGCCTCTGATCGGGAGGACTCACTAAACAGAGAACATCCCTGGTCATCCCTTCTGCCTCTGATCTGAAGGACTCACTAAACAGAGAACATCCATGGTCATCCCTACTGCCTCTGATCTGGAGGACTCACTAAACAGAGAACATCCCTGGTCATCCCTACTGTCTCTGATCTGGAGGACTCACTAAACAGAGAACATCGCTGGTCATCCCTACTGTCTCTGATCTGGAGGACTCACTAAACAGAGAACATCCCTGGTCATCCCTACTGCCTCTGATCTGGAGGACTCACTAAACAGAGAACATCCCTGATCATCCCTACTACCTCTGATCTGGTGGACTCACTAAACAGAGAACATCCCTGGTCATCCCTACTACCTCTGATCTGGAGGACTCACTAAACAGAGAACATCCCTGGTCATCCCTACTGACTCTGATCTGGAGGACTCACTAAAACAGAGAAGATCCCTGGTCATCCCTACTGCCTCTGATCTGGAGGACTCACTAAACAGAGAACATCCCTGGTCATCCCTCTGCCTCTGATCTGGAGGACTCACTAAACAGAGAACATCCCTGGTCATCCCTCTGCCTCTGATTGAAGGACTCACTAAAACAGAGAACATCCATGGTCATCCCTACTGCCTCTGATCTGGAGGACTCACTAAACAGAGAACATCCCTGGTCATCCCTACTGTCTCTGATCTGGAGGACTCACTAAACAGAGAACATCCCTGGTCATCCCTACTGTCTCTGATCTGGAGGACTCACTAAACAGAGAACATCCCTGGTCATCCCTACTGCCTCTGATCTGGAGGACTCACTAAACAGAGAACATCCCTGATCATCCCTACTACCTCTGATCAGGTGGACTCACTAAACAGAGAACATCCCTGGTCATCCCTACAGCCTCTGATCTGGAGGACTCACTAAACAGAGAACATCCCTGGTCATCCCTACTGCCTCTGATCTGGAGGGACTCACTAAACAGAGAACATCCCTGATCATCACTACTACTCTGATCTGGAGGACTCACTAAACAGAGAACATCTCTGGTCATCCCTACTGTCTCTGATCTGGAGGACTCACTAAACAGAGAACATCCCTGGTCAACCCTACTACCTCTGATCTGGAAGACTCAAGAAACAGAGAACATCCCTGGTCATCCCTACTGCCTCTGAATTTGAAGACTCACTAAACAGAGAACATCCCTGGTCATCCCTACTGCCTCTGATCTGGAGGACTCACTAAACAGAGAACATCCCTGGTCATCCCTACTGCCTCTGATCTGGAGGACTCACTAAACAGAGAACATCCCTGGTCATCCCTACTGCCTCTGATCTGGAGGACTCACTAAACAGAGAACATCCCTGGTCATCCCTACTGACTCTGATCTGGAGGACTCACTAAACAGAGAACATCACTGGTCATCCCTACTGCCTCTGATCTGGAGGACTTACTAAACAGAGAACATCCCTGGTCATCCCTACTGCCTCTGATCTGGAGGACTCACTAAACAGAGAACATCCCTGATCATCCCTACTTACCTCTGATCTGGAGGACTCACTAAACAGAGAACATCCCTGATCATCCCTACTTACCTCTGATCTGGAGGACTTCACTAAACAGAGAACATCTCTGGTCATCCCTACTACCTCTGATCTGGAGGACTCACTAAACAGAGAACATCCCTGGTCATCCCTTCTGCCTCTGATCTGAAGGACTCACTAAACATAGAACATCCATGGTCATCCCTACTGCCTCTGATCTGGAGGACTCACTAAACAGAGAACATCCCTGGTCATCCCTACTGTCTCTGATCTGGAGGACTCACTAAAGAGAGAACATCCCTGGTCATCCCTACTGCCTCTGATCTGGAGGACTCACTAAACAGAGAACATCCCTGGTCATCCCTACTGCCTCTGATCGGGAGGACTCACTAAACAGAGAACATCCCTGGTCATCCTTCTGCCTCTGATCTGAAGGACTCACTAAACAGAGAACATCCATGGTCATCCCTACTGCCTCTGATCTGGAGGACTCACTAAACAGAGAACATCCCTGGTCATCCCTACTGTCTCTGATCTGGAGGACTCACTAAACAGAGAACATCCCTGATCATCCCTACTACCTCTGATCAGGTGGACTCACTAAACAGAGAACATCCCTGGTCATCCCTACAGCCTCTGATCTGGAGGACTCACTAAACAGAGAACATCCCTGGTCATCCCTACTGCCTCTGATCTGGAGGACTCACTAAACAGAGAACATCCCTGATCATCACTACTACCTCTGATCTGGAGGACTCACTAAACAGAGAACATCTCTGGTCATCCCTACTGTCTCTGATCTGGAGGACTCACTAAACAGAGAACATCCCTGGTCAACCCTACTACCTCTGATCTGAAGACTCAAGAAACAGAGAACATCCCTGGTCATCCCTACTGCCTCTGAATTGAAGACTCACTAAACAGAGAACATCCCTGGTCATCCCTACTGCCTCTGATCTGGAGGACTCACTAAACAGAGAACATCCCTGGTCATCCCTACTGCCTCTGATCTGGAGGACTCACTAAACAGAGAACATCCCTGGTCATCCCTACTGCCTCTGATCTGGAGGACTCACTAAACAGAGAACATCCCTGGTCATCCCTACTGACTCTGATCTGGAGGACTCACTAAACAGAAACACTGGTCATCCCTACTGCCTCTGATCTGGAGGACTCACTAAACAGAGAACATCCCTGGTCATCCCTACTAGCTCTGATCTGGAGGACTCACTAAACAGAGAACATCCCTGGTCATCCCTACTACCTCTGATCTGGAGGACTCACTAAACAGAGAACATCCCTGGTCATCCCTACTACCTCTGATCTGGAGGACTCACTAAACAGAGAACATCTCTGGTCATCCCTACACCTCTGATCTGGAGGACTCACTAAACAGAGAACATCCCCTGGTCATCCCTACTGCCTCTGATCTGAAGGACTCACTAAACATAGAACATCCATGGTCATCCCTACTGCCTCTGATCTGGAGGACTCACTAAACAGAGAACATCCCTGGTCATCCCTACTGTCTCTGATCTGGAGGACTCACTAAACAGAGAACATCCCTGGTCATCCCTACTGCCTCTGATCTGGAGGACTCACTAAACAGAGAACATCCCTGGTCATCCCTACTGCCTCTGATCGGAGGACTCACTAAACAGAGAACATCCCTGGTCATCCCTTCTGCCTCTGATCTGAAGGACTCACTAAACAGAGAACATCCATGGTCATCCCTACTGCCTCTGATCTGGAGGACTCACTAAACAGAGAACATCCCTGGTCTCCCTACTACCTCTGATCTGGTGGACTCACTAAACAGAGAACATCCCGGTCATCCCTACTACCGTCTGATCTGGAGGACTCACTAACAGAGAACATCCCTGGTCATCCCTACTGCTCTGATCTGGTGGACTCACTAAACAGAGAACATCCCTGGTCATCCCTACTGCTCTGATCTGGAGGACTCAACTAAACAGAGAACATCTCTGGTCATTCCCTACTACTCTGATCTGGAGGACTCACTAAACAGAGAACATCCCTGGTTCATCCCTACTGGTCTCTGATTCTTGGAGACTCACTAAACAGAAAAGCATCCCTGGTCAATCCCTACTGCCTCTGACTTGGAGGACTCACATAAAACAGAAACATCCCTGGTCATCCCTACTGCCTCTGATCTGGAGGACTCACTAAACAGAGAACATCCCTGGTCATCCCCTACTGCCTCTTGATCTGGAGGACTCACTAAACAGAGAACATCCTGGTCATCCCTACTGCCTCTGATCTGGAGGACTCACTAAACAGAGAACATCCCTGGTCATCCCTACTGACTCTGATCTGGAGGACTCACTAAACAGAGAACATCACTGGTCATCCCTACTGCCTCTGATCTGGAGGGACTTACTAAACAGAGAACATCCCTG
>NC_034194.2:42799290-42839290 GCF_002021735.2 Oncorhynchus kisutch
ACTGCCTCTGATCTGGAGGACTCACTAAACAGAGAACATCCCTGGTCATCCCTACTGCCTCTGATCTGGAGGACTCACTAAACAGAGAACATCCCTGGTCATCCCTACTGCCTCTGATCTGGAGGACTCACTAAACAGAGAACATCCCTGGTCATCCCTACTGCCTCTGATCTGGAGGACTCACTAAACAGAGAACATCCCTGGTCATCCCTACTGCCTCTGATCTGGAGGACTCACTAAACAGAGAACATCCCTGGTCATCCCTACTGCCTCTGATCTGGAGGACTCACTAAACAGAGAACATCCCTGGTCATCCCTACTGCCTCTGATCTGGAGGACTCACTAAACAGAGAACATCCCTGGTCATCCCTACTGCCTCTGATCTGGAGGACTCACTAAACAGAGAACATCCCTGGTCATCCCTACTGCCTCTGATCTGGAGGACTCACTAAACAGAGAACATCCCTGGTCATCCCTACTGCCTCTGATCTGGAGGACTCACTAAACAGAGAACATCCCTGGTCATCCCTACTGCCTCTGATCCTGAGGACTCACTAAACAGAGAACATCCCTGGTCATCCCTACTGCCTCTGATCTGGAGGACTCACTAAACAGAGAACATCCCTGGTCATCCCTACTGCCTCTGATCTGGAGACTCACTAAACAGAGAACATCCCTGGTCATCCCTACTGCCTCTGATCTGGAGGACTCACTAAACAGAGAACATCCCTGGTCATCTACTGCCTCTCATCTGGAGGACTCACTAAACAGAGAACATCCCTGGTCATCCCTACGCCTCTGATCTGGAGGACTCACTAAACAGAGAACATCCCTTGGTCATCCCTACTGCCTCTGATCGGAGGACTCACTAAACAGAGAACATCCCTGGTCATCTACTGCCTCTTCATCTGGAGGACTCACTAAACAGAGAACATCCCTGGTCATCCCTACTGCCTCTGATCTGGAGGACTCACTAACAGAGAACATCCCTGGTCATCACTACTGCCTCTGATCTGGAGGACTCACTAAACAGAGAACATCCCTGGTCATCACTACTGCCTCTGATCTGGAGGACTCACTAAACAGAGAACATCCCTGGTCATCCCTAGTGCCTCTGATCTGGAGGACTCAACTAACAGAGAACATCCCATGGTCATCCCTACTGCCTCTGATCTGGAGGACTCACTAAACGAGAACATCCCCTGGTCATCCCTACTGCCTTGATCTGGAGGACTCACTAAACAGAGAACATCCCTGGTCATCCCTACTGCCTCTGATCTGGAGGACTCACTAAACAGAGAACATCCCTGGTCATCCCTACTGCCTCTGATCTGGAGGACTCACTAAACAGAGAACATCCCAGGTTCATCCCTACTGCCTCTGATCTGGAGGACTCACTAAACAGAGAACATCCCTGGTCATCCTACTGCCTCTGATCTGGAGGACTCACTAAACAGAGAACATCCCTGGTCATCCCTACTACCTCTGATCTGGAGGACTCACTAAACAGAGAACATCCCTGGTCATCCCTACTGCCTCTGATCTGGAGGACTCACTAAACAGAGAACATCCCTGGTCATCTACTGCCTCTCATCTGGAGGACTCACTAAACAGAGAACATCCCTGGTCATCCCTACTGCCTCTGATCTGGAGGACTCACTAAACAGAGAACATCCCTGGTCATCCCTACTGCCTCTGATCTGGAGGACTCACTAAACAGAGAACATCCCTGGTCATCTACTGCCTCTCATCTGGAGGACTCACTAAACAGAGAACATCCCTGGTCATCCCTACTACCTCTGATCTGGAGGACTCACTAAGCAGAGAACATCCCTGGTCATCCCTACTACCTCTGATCTGGAGGACTCACTAAACAGAGAACATCCCTGGTCATCCCTACTGCCTCTGATCTGGAGGACTCACTAAACAGAGAACATCCCTGGTCATCACTACTGCCTCTGATCTGGAGGACTCACTAAACAGAGAACATCCCTGGTCATCACTACTGCCTCTGATCTGGAGGACTCACTAAACAGAGAACATCCCTGGTCATCCCTAGTGCCTCTGATCTGGAGGACTCACTAAACAGAGAACATCCCTGGTCATCCCTACTGCCTCTGATCTGGAGGACTCACTAAACAGAGAACATCCCTGGTCATCCCTACTGCCTCTGATCTGGAGGACTCACTAAACAGAGAACATCCCTGGTCATCCCTACTGCCTCTGATCTGGAGGACTCACTAAACAGAGAACATCCCTGGTCATCCCTACTGCCTCTGATCTGGAGGACTCACTAAACAGAGAACATCCCAGGTCATCCCTACTGCCTCTGATCTGGAGGACTCACTAAACAGAGAACATCCCTGGTCATCCCTACTGCCTCTGATCTGGAGGACTCACTAAACAGAGAACATCCCTGGTCATCCCTACTACCTCTGATCTGGAGGACTCACTAAACAGAGAACATCCCTGGTCATCCCTACTGCCTCTGATCTGGAGGACTCACTAAACAGAGAACATCCCTGGTCATCTACTGCCTCTCATCTGGAGGACTCACTAAACAGAGAACATCCCTGGTCATCCCTACTGCCTCTGATCTGGAGGACTCACTAAACAGAGAACATCCCTGGTCATCCCTACTGCCTCTGATCTGGAGGACTCACTAAACAGAGAACATCCCTTGTCATCTACTGCCTCTCATCTGGAGGACTCACTAAACAGAGAACATCCCTGGTCATCCCTTCTGCCTCTGATCTGAAGGACTCACTAAACAGAGAACATCCATGGTCATCCCTACTGCCTCTGATCTGGAGGACTCACTAAACAGAGAACATCCCTGGTCATCCCTACTGTCTCTGATCTGGAGGACTCACTAAACAGAGAACATCCCTGGTCATCCCTAATGTCTCTGATCTGGAGGACTCACTAAACAGAGAACATCCCAGGTCATCCCTACTGCCTCTGATCTGGAGGACTCACTAAACAGAGAACATCCCTGGTCATCCCTACTGCCTCTGATCTGGAGGACTCACTAAACAGAGAACATCCCTGGTCATCCCTACTACCTCTGATCTGGAGGACTCACTAAACAGAGAACATCCCTGGTCATCCCTACTGCCTCTGATCTGGAGGACTCACTAAACAGAGAACATCCCTGGTCATCTACTGCCTCTCATCTGGAGGACTCACTAAACAGAGAACATCCATGTTCATCCCTACTGCCTCTGATCTGGAGGACTCACTAAACAGAGAACATCCCTGGTCATCACTACTGCCTCTGATCTGGAGGACTCACTAAACAGAGAACATCCCTGGTCATCCCTACTGCCTCTGATCTGGAGGACTCACTAAACAGAGAACATCCCTGGTCATCCCTACTGCCTCTGATCTGGAGGACTCACTAAACAGAGAACATCCCTGGTCATCCCTACTGCCTCTGATCTGGAGGACTCACTAAACAGAGAACATCCCTGGTCATCTACTGCCTCTCATCTGGAGGACTCACTAAACAGAGAACATCCCTGGTCATCCCTACTGCCTCTGATCTGGAGGACTCACTAAACAGAGAACATCCCTGGTCATCCCTACTGCCTCTGATCTGGAGGACTCACTAAACAGAGAACATCCCTGGTCATCCCTACTGCCTCTGATCTGGAGGACTCACTAAACAGAGAACATCCCTGGTCATCCTACTGCCTCTGATCTGGAGGACTCACTAAACAGAGAACATCCCTGGTCATCCCTACTGCCTCTGATCTGGAGGACTCACTAAGCAGAGAACATCCCTGGTCATCCCTACTACCTCTGATCTGGAGGACTCACTAAACAGAGAACATCCCTGGTCATCCCTACTGCCTCTGATCTGGAGGACTCACTAAACAGAGAACATCCCTGGTCATCCCTACTGCCTCTGATCTGGAGGACTCACTAAACAGAGAACATCCCTGGTCATCACCACTGCCTCTGATCTGGAGGACTCACTAAACAGAGAACATCCCTGGTTATCCCTACTGCCTCTGATCTGGAGGACTCACTAAACAGAGAACATCCCTGGTCATCCCTACTGCCTCTGATCTGGAGGACTCACTAAACAGAGAACATCCCTGGTCATCTACTGCCTCTGATCTGGAGGACTCACTAAACAGAGAACATCCCTGGTCATCCCTACTGCCTCTGATCTGGAGGACTCACTAAACAGAGAACATCCCTGGTCATCCCTACTGCCTCTGATCTGGAGGACTCACTAAACAGAGAACATCCCTGGTCATCCCTACTGCCTCTGATCTGGAGGACTCACTAAACAGAGAACATCCCTGGTCATCTACTGCCTCTCATCTGGAGGACTCACTAAACAGAGAACATCCCTGGTCATCCCTACTACCTCTGATCTGGAGGACTCACTAAGCAGAGAACATCCCTGGTCATCCCTACTACCTCTGATCTGGAGGACTCACTAAACAGAGAACATCCCTGGTCATCCCTACTGCCTCTGATCTGGAGGACTCACTAAACAGAGAACATCCCTGGTCATCACTACTGCCTCTGATCTGGAGGACTCACTAAACAGAGAACATCCCTGGTCATCACTACTGCCTCTGATCTGGAGGACTCACTAAACAGAGAACATCCCTGGTCATCCCTAGTGCCTCTGATCTGGAGGACTCACTAAACAGAGAACATCCCTGGTCATCCCTACTGCCTCTGATCTGGAGGACTCACTAAACAGAGAACATCCCTGGTCATCCCTACTGCCTCTGATCTGGAGGACTCACTAAACAGAGAACATCCCTGGTCATCCCTACTGCCTCTGATCTGGAGGACTCACTAAACAGAGAACATCCCTGGTCATCCCTACTGCCTCTGATCTGGAGGACTCACTAAACAGAGAACATCCCTGGTCATCACTACTGCCTCTGATTTGGAGGACTCACTAAACAGAGAACATCCCTGGTCATCCCTACTGCCTCTGATCTGGAGGACTCACTAAACAGAGAACATCCCTGGTCATCCCTACTGCCTCTGATCTGGAGGACTCACTAAACAGAGAACATCCCTGGTCATCACTACTGCCTCTGATCTGGAGGACTCACTAAACAGAGAACATCCCTGGTCATCCCTACTGCCTCTGATCTGGAGGACTCACTAAACAGAGAACATCCCTGGTCATCCCTACTGCCTCTGATCTGGAGGACTCACTAAACAGAGAACATCCCTGGTCATCCCTACTGCCTCTGATCTGGAGGACTCACTAAACAGAGAACATCCCTGGTCATCTACTGCCTCTCATCTGGAGGACTCACTAAACAGAGAACATCCCTGGTCATCCCTACTGCCTCTGATCTGGAGGACTCACTAAACAGAGAACATCCCTGGTCATCACTACTGCCTCTGATCTGGAGGACTCACTAAACAGAGAACATCCCTGGTCATCCCTACTGCCTCTGATCTGGAGGACTCACTAAACAGAGAACATCCCTGGTCATCCCTACTGCCTCTGATCTGGAGGACTCACTAAACAGAGAACATCCCTGGTCATCCCTACTGCCTCTGATCTGGAGGACTCACTAAACAGAGAACATCCCTGGTCATCTACTGCCTCTCATCTGGAGGACTCACTAAACAGAGAACATCCCTGGTCATCCCTACTACCTCTGATCTGGAGGACTCACTAAGCAGAGAACATCCCTGGTCATCCCTACTACCTCTGATCTGGAGGACTCACTAAACAGAGAACATCCCTGGTCATCCCTACTGCCTCTGATCTGGAGGACTCACTAAACAGAGAACATCCCTGGTCATCCCTACTGCCTCTGATCTGGAGGACTCACTAAACAGAGAACATCCCTGGTCATCACTACTGCCTCTGATCTGGAGGACTCACTAAACAGAGAACATCCCTGGTCATCCCTACTGCCTCTGATCTGGAGGACTCACTAAACAGAGAACATCCCTGGTCATCCCTACTGCCTCTGATCTGGAGGACTCACTAAACAGAGAACATCCCTGGTCATCACTACTGCCTCTGATCTGGAGGACTCACTAAACAGAGAACATCCCTGGTCATCACTACTGCCTCTGATCTGGAGGACTCACTAAACAGAGAACATCCCTGGTCATCCCTACTGCCTCTGATCTGGAGGACTCACTAAACAGAGAACATCCCTGGTCATCCCTACTGCCTCTGATCTGGAGGACTCACTAAACAGAGAACATCTCTGGTCAACCTTAAACTAAAAAAACAAACAATAACATGGTGCCGTCTGGTTTGCTTAATATAAGAATTTGGAAATGATTTATACTTTTGATATTTAAGAATATTTTTTTTAGCAATTACATATAATTTTGATACTTAAGTATATTTAAAACGAAATACTTTGACTCTTACTCAAGTAATATTTTACCGGGTGACTTTTCACTGAAGCATGACAATTGGATACTTTTTCCACCACTGGTTACGTCATAAATGAAATGATTTGCTACCAACAGGTCTGTCTCATTTGAAACGTCAGTAAGATCGATTTAGCTTACAGCTGTCAGTGTGAGCACAGCATGCAATGTTTTCAGTATGCTAATTAGATTCACTATTCAGATCAAAGTTGTAACAGATTTATGTTCATACGTCCACTATTTACTCCGCAGCTTTTCCTGAAAGCGTTTTGTCTCATCAGAAAAAAAATTTGGGACGCGAGGATGAGTTTGACTACACTGTTCTATTGATCAGGCCTGTTTGCTAAAAAAATGTTTCCTCTCTCTCCTTTCCTCTCAACATAGATTTATGGGCCCTGCTACGGGGAACGGAATGAGATTTGATTAAATGAGATTGATATGGAAGTGGACAGAAGAGAAGAGCAACAAATGAAACCGTGTCCTTGATGGAAAGGAGGCTTGTAAACTATAAGGGTGAGTTCCAAAGGGAACCATATCCCCTTTATAGTGCACTACATCCATAGGGATCTGGTCAAAATGAAGGCACTATAAAGGGGAATAAGTTGCCATTTGGAAAGCATACTAAATTTGTTGACCACCACCCACCCACACTGCCGCAATACAATTTAAAACTTGGATGCCTTTCATAGCGAGCTTTTGCTCTCTGGAAATCGAATTAGCATACTAAAAACATTCCCATAAAAATCTGTCTGTTTAAGTTAGAGATATCTATCCGTATTTTCATTTATTTTTTAAATGGGCCGCATCTCAATCCACCACATCCTCCTATGTCGGCCTTCCGCATCTGGTGGAAGGTGGCAGAGTTACAGCGATGTCTGTCAGACCAGGAGACATCACAAAAAAATCCCTCTTCCCATGAAAATGTCTGTAGAATCCGAGCAGCTACAAACTGCTGAGTCTCTCACGGACAAGTGCATGTCGGTTGTTTTGCTCTAGAAAGCCCACAAGCCTCACACAACTCGTCTGATGGTGGCCATTTTTTAAGTTCCTTATTATGGAAGTGTATACTCAGTGGCCAGTTTATTAGGTACACCGGGGGTGGTGTACCGAGTCCGACCCCCCTTTGTTAGCAGAACATCCTGAAATCTTCAGGGCATAAAAATGTTGCTCAATTTGAAAAATATTCCACACACCATCACACCACTGCCACCAGCCGGTACTGCAGATTGGACGAGGCTACACGACCGTTTCTAGCCGGTACCGTTGACACCAGGCAGGATGCGGACATGGACTCGTGCTGCTTAAGTCCAATCCTGACTAGGCCATCAGCATGACGCAACAGGAACCAGAATTCGTCGGACCAGGCAATGTTTTCCCACTCCTCAATTGTCCAGTGTTGGTGATAGCGTGCCCAACGGAGCCACTTCTTCTTGTTTTGAACTGATAGGAAGAATCGTGGAAGCTAACAGGCTTGTTTTTAACTGATAGGAAGAATCGTGGAAGCTAACAGGCTTATTTTTAACTGATAGGAAGAATCGTGGAAGCTAACAGGCTTGTTTTTAACTGATAGGAAGAATCGTGGAAGCTAACAGGCTTATTTTTAACTGATAGGAAGAATCGTGGAAGCTAACAGGCTTGTTTTTAACTGATAGGAAGAATCGTGGAAGCTAACAGGCTTGTTTTTAACTGATAGGAAGAATCGTGGAAGCTAACAGGCTTATTTTTAACTGATAGGAAGAATCGTGGAAGCTAACAGGCTTGTTTTTAACTGATAGGAGTGGAAACCGGTTGCTCTTCCTCTGCTGCACTAATCAATCCGTGACGAGGTCCGACGAGGTGTGAGTTCCTAGATGTCGTTCTGCACACCACTGTTGTACTGCGCCGTTATTTGCCTGTTTGCAGCCGGGCCTGTTAGCTTGCACGATTCTTGTCCTTCTCCTTCGACCTTTCATCAACGAGCTGTTTTTCACCCACAGGACTGAAGCTGACTGGATGTTTTGTGTTTGTTGCACCATTCTCTCTGTAAACCTTAGATACTGGTCGTGTGTGAAAAGCCCAGGAGGCCGGACGTTTCTGAGATACTAGAACCGATGCGCCTTGAATGCTTTGACGCCTGTCTTTATACAGCAGCCACGTGACTCGCTGTCTGTAGCAGCGAACCATTTTAGTGAACGGGGTGCCTAATAAACTGGCCGATGAGTGTGTATAGTTTAGTGCCTAAAAGAAAACAGTTGAATAAAAAAATATTTAAAAAAAATTCAGAATCTTTCTTATCTCTCAGACAACAACAAAAACACACTTTGTTTTCACGTATAAAAAAAAGTTGTTCTATGTATGAATCTGTTATTCAATGTGTTTCTATGGGCTAATAGCAGTGAAGTCCCTGATGTCTATTTGGAAGGGGATCCTCGCTCTGAGCTCATCTACTTTCTTGTCCTGAACATTATTACCTTTATTTAAACTAGACAAGTCAGTTTAAGAACAAATTCTTATTTTCAATGACAGCCTAGGAACAGTGGGTTAACTGCCTTGTTCAGGGGCAGAACGACAGATTTTTACCTTGTCAGCTCAGGGATTCGAACTTGCAAAAGTTAGGTTACTCGTCCAACACTCTAACCACTAGGCTGCCTGCCGCCCCATATACTAGTAAGATGGAGGACGTTGTGCATGTCTCCTGAGTAGGACTAGAAGTCCACTCCGGGTTATGTCTTCTCCGCCACCGGCGTCTTGGAGCAGAATCTGGGAGAAGTTCAATCGCCTCAGGGCATTGTATGTACAAAGGATCCAATTCAGGAAAGTCGTATTTCTGGTTGAAATACCACTGCTCTGATATCCAACAGTTTTTTCCCGACTGAATGTAATAATGTAAGAAATGTTCTGGGCTAAAAATGTGAGAAAAAATAAATTAAAAATAAATTAAAAAATACTGCAAAGTTCCCTGGGAGCTAGAATCAGAGCAGCCATGTCTACCGGCGCCATCTTGGATTGGACAGAGAGGCGTTGTTTCGCTCGCTCGGATGCTTTCTCACTTGTATGTCTTGGTCAAAATGATCAATATATTCAGAGATGACCTATCAGATCTCAGAATTGCTGGGGTGGGGGGGGGGGGCAATCAGATTAAAGGAGGAGCTGTGGTCACCCTGGGCCACCTCCTAGACACTCCACTGGTTGGATGAGTGGTGGGAGATATTATATTGATTTATAAGTGTATGTGTTTGTGTCTCGGCATGCGTGTGTGTGTGGGTGTATGTTTCACAGCCCGGTGTGTGTGTGGGTGTATGTTTCACAGCCCTGTGTGTGTGTGGGTGTATGTTTCACAGCCCTGGGTGTGTGTGTGGGTGTATGTTTCACAGCCCTGGGTGTGTGGGTGTGGGTGTATGTTTCACAGCCCTGTGTGTGTGGGTGTATGTTTCACAGCCCTGTGTGTGTGTGTGTGTGGGTGTATGTTTCACAGCCCTGTGTGTGTGTGTGGGTGTATGTTTCACAGCCCTGTGTGTGTGGGTGTATGTTTCACAGCCCTGTGTGTGTGGGTGTGGGTTTCACTGCCCTGTGAATACCCAAGACAGTGAGTAACTTTGTACGGACAAACTGCTTACAGTTTGAAGTAGGATGTCATGTTTTGAGCATGATGTCACCCCATAAGATAAGGTTCAGCGTTCAGTCGCTTCACACAGTGTGAGGTCTTCTCTGGCACGGTGTATGTGTGTGTGTTTATGTGTCTGTCCCGACTGAGACTGGCTCGGGAGGACCGCAATCCTGATGATGATTAGCCACAGCAGGACTAATGAGCTGTGGCTAAGACCAGCATTCATGGTGTTTCAATAATGAAATGAAATGTTATAAAAATAAAAAAAAACTCTCTCTCTCTGTGTGTGTCTGTGTCTGTCTGTGTGTGTCTGTGTGTGTGTGTGAGTGTCTGTCTCTGTGTGTGTCTGTGTCTGTCTGTGTGTGAGTGTGAGTGTCTGTCTCTGTGTGTGTCTGTGTCTGTCTGTGTGTGAGTGTGAGTGTCTGTGTCTGTGTGTGTGTGTGTGTGTGTGTGAGTGTCTGTGTCTGTCTGTGTGTGTCTGTGTGTGTCTGTGTGTGTCTGTGTGTGTCTGTGTGTGTGAGTGTGAATGTGAGTGTCTGTGTCTGTGTGTGAGTGTGAATGTGAGTGTCTGTGTCTGTGTGTGTGTGTGAGTGTGAGTGTCTGTGTCTGTGTGTGTCTGTGTGAGTGTGTGTGTCTGTGTCTGTGTCTGGGAGTGTCTGTCTCTGTGTGTGTCTGTGTGTGTCTGTGTGTGTGAGTGTCTGTGTCTGTCTGTGTGTGTCTGTGTGTGTCTGTGTGTGTGAGTGTGAATGTGAGTGTCTGTGTCTGTGTGTGAGTGTGAATGTGAGTGTCTGTGTCTGTGTGTGTGTGTGAGTGTGAGTGTCTGTGTCTGTGTGTGTCTGTGTGAGTGTGTGTGTCTGTGTCTGTGTCTGGGAGTGTCTGTCTCTGTGTGTGTCTGTGTGTGTCTGTGTGTGTGAGTGTCTGTGTCTGTCTGTGTGTGTCTGTGTCTGTCTGTGTCTGTGTGTGAGTGTGAATGTGAGTGTCTGTGTCTGTGTGTGTGTGTGAGTGTGAGTGTCTGTGTCTGTGTGTGTCTGTGTGAGTGTGTGTGTCTGTGTCTGTGTCTGGGAGTGTCTGTCTCTGTGTGTGTCTGTGTGTGTCTGTGTGTGTGAGTGTCTGTGTCTGTCTGTGTGTGTCTGTGTGTGTCTGTGTGTGTGAGTGTGTCCAGCACAGTTAGCTAATCAGGTTTAATGTCTAGAAATAAGTAGGGGCGCTCCAAGAGTGAACTCATTCCTTCAAATTGTCTAACACTTTGTCCTCTCCCTCCTCCTCTTCCTCTTCCTCTCTCTTCCTCTCTCTTCCTCCTCCTCCTCCTCCTCCCCTTCCTCCTCTTCACTCGCTTACTGTTGTACGTTTCGACACTGCCGATCTCTCCCCTCCACCATGCAGCCTAACTGTGATAGATGATCTCATTCTTACAGTCTCTCTCTTCTTTACATCTCTCTCTTCTTTACCTCTCTCTCTCTTCTTTACCTCTCTCTCTTCTTTACCTCTCTCTCTCTTCTTTACCTCTCTCTCTTCTTTACTTCTCTCTCTCTCCTTTACTTCTCTCTCTCTCTTCTTTACCTCTCTCTCTCTCTCCTTTACTTCTCCCTCTCTCTTCTTTACCTCTCTCTCCCTCTTCTTTACCTCTCTCTCTCTTCTTTACCTCTCTCTCTTCTTTACTTCTCTCTCTCTCCTTTACTTCTCTCTCTCTCTTCTTTACCTCTCTCTCTCTCTCTTCTTTACATCTCTCTCTCTCTTCTTTACATCTCTCTCTCTCTCTTCTTTACCTCTCTCTCTTCTTACCTCTATCTCTCCTCATTATCTATTTCTCGTTCTTCTTAACTCTCTCTCTCTTCTTTACCCCTTTCTCCCTCTTCTTACCTCTCTCTCTCTTCTTTACCTCTCTCTCTCTCTTCTTTACCTCTCTCTCTCTCTTCTTTACCTCTCTCTCTTCTTTACCTCTCTCTCTCTTCTTTACCTCTCTCTCTTCTTTACCTCTCTCTTCTTTACCTCTCTCTTCTTACCTCTCTCCCTCTTCTTTACCTCTCTCTCTCGTCATTACCTCTATCTCTTCTTACCTCTATTTCTCCTCATGATCTATTTCTTTCTCTTCTTTACCTCTCTCGCTCTTCTTTACCTCTCTCTCTCTTCTTTACCTCTCTCTTTTCTTTACTTCTCTCTCTTCTTTACCTCTCTCTCTATTCTTTACCTTATTCTCTCTCTTCTTTACCTCTCTCTCTCGTCTTTACCTCTCTCTCTTCTTACCTCTCTCTCCTCGTTATCTATTTCTCGTTCTTCTGTCTTTCTTCCTTTCCTTACTCTCTCTCTTCTTTATCTCCCTTCTTTACCTCTCTCTCTCCCTCTTCTTTACCTCTCTCTCTCTCTCTCTCTCTTCTTAACCTCTCTCTCTTCTTTACCTCTCTCTCTCTTCTTTACCTCTCTCTCGTCTTTACCTCTCTCTCTTCTTACCTCTATCTCTCCTCATGATCTATTTCTCATTCTTCTTTACCTCTCTCTCTCTTCTTTACCTCTCTCTCTCTTCTTTGCCTCTCTCTCTCTTATTTACCCCATTCTCTCTATTCTTTACCTCTCCCTCTTCTTTACCTCTCTCTCTCTCTCTTCTTTACCTCTCTCTCTTCTTTACCTCTCCCTCTTCTTTACCTCTCTCTCTCTCTATTCTTTACCTCTCTCTCTTATTTACCCCATTCTCTCTATTTTTACCTCTCTCTCTTCTTTACCTCTCTCTCTTCTTTACCTCTCTGTCTTCTTTACCTCTCTCTCTTCTTTACCCCATTCTCTCTATTCTATACCTCTCTCTCTTCATTACCTCTCTCTCTTCATTACCTCTCTCTCTTCTTTACCCCATTCTCTCTATTCTATACCTCTCTCTCTTCTTTACCTCTCTCTCTTCTTTACCCCATTCTCTCTATTCTTTACCTCTCTCTCTCTTCTTTACCCCATTCTCTCTATTCTTTACCTCTCTCTCTCTTCTTTACATCTCTCTCTCTTCTTTACCTCTCTCTCTCTTCTTTACCTCTCTCTCTCTTCTTTACCTCTCTCTCTCTTCGTTACCTTATTCTCTCTCTTCTTTACATCTCTCTATCTTCTCTACCTCTCCCTTTCTTCTTTACATTACTCTCTTTCTTCTTCACCTTACTCTCTCTTCTTTACCTCTCTCTCTCTTCTTTACCTCTCTCTCTGCTTTACCTCTCTCTTCTTTATCTCTCTCTCTTCTTTACCCCTCTCTCTTCTTACCTCTATCTCTCTTCTTTACCTATTTCTCGTTCTTCTTTACCTCTCTCTCCTCTTTATTTCTCTCTCTTCTTTACCTCTGTCTTTCTTCTTTACCTTACTCTCTTTCTTCCTTTCCTTACTCTCGCTCTTCTTTATCTCTCTTCTTTACCTCTCTATCTCTCTCTTCTTTACCCCCCTCTCTCTCTCTCTCTCTCTCTCTCTCTCTCTCTCTCTCTCTCTCTCTCTCTCGCTCTCTTCTTTACCTCTCTCTCTTCTTTACCTCATTCTCTCTCTTCTTTACCTCTCTCATTCTTTACCTCTCTCTTCTTTACCTCTCTCTCTCTTCTTTACCTCTCTCTCTCTTCTTTACCTCTCTCTTTCTTCTTTACCTCTCTCTCTCTTCTTTACCTCTCTCTCTCTTCTTTACCTCTCTCTCTCTACTTTACCTCTCTCTCTATTCTTTACCTTATTCTCTCTCTTCTTTACCTCTCTCTCTCGTCTTTACCTCTCTCTCTTCTTACCTCTATCTCTCCTCGTTATCTATTTCTCGTTCTTTACCTCTCTCTTCTTTACCTCTGTCTTTCTTCCTTTCCTTACTCTCTCTCTTCTTTACCTCCCTTCTTTACCTCTCTCTCTCTCTCTCTCTCTCTTCTTAACCTCTCTCTCTTCTTTACCTCATTCTCTCTCTTCTTTATACCTCTCTCTTTTCTTTACCTCTCTCTCTCTTCTTTACCTCTCTCTCTCTTCTTTACCTCTCTCTCTCGTCTTTACCTCTCTCTCTTCTTACCTCTATCTCTCCTCATGATCTATTTCTCGTTCTTCTTTACCTCTCTCTCTCTTCTTTACCTCTCTCTCTCTTCTTTGCCCTTCTCTCTCTTATTTACCCCATTCTCTCTATTCTTTACCTCTCCCTCTTCTTTACCTCTCTCTCTCTCTCTTCTTTACCGCTCTTCTTATTTACCCCATTCTCTCTATTCTTTACCTCTCTCTCTTCTTACCTCTCTCTCTTCTTTACCTCTCTGTCTTCTTTACGTCTCTCTCTTCTTTACCCCATTCTCTCTATTCTATACCTCTCTCTCTTCTTTACCTCTCTCTCTTCTTTACCTCTCTCTCTCTTCTTTACCCCATTCTCTCTATTCTTTACCTCTCTCTATTCTTTACCTCTCTCTCTTCTTTACCTCTCTCTCTCTTCTTTACCCCATTCTCTCTATTCTTTACCTCTCTCTATTCTTTACCTCTCTCTCTCTTCTTTACATCTCTCTCTCTTCTTGACCTTTGTCTCTATATTCTTTACCTCTCTCTCTTCTTTACCTCTCTCTCTCTTCTTTATCTCTCTCTCTCTTCGTTACCTTATTCTCTCTCTTCTTTACATCTCTCTATCTTCTCTACCTCTCCTTTCTTCTTTACATTACTCTCTTTCTTCTTCACCTTACTCTCTCTTCTTTACCTCTCTCTCTTCTTTATTTCTCTCTCTTCTTTACCTCTGTCTTTCTTCTTTACCTTACTCTCTTTCTTCCTTTCCTTACTCTCGCTCTTCTTTATCTCTCTTCTTTACCTCTCTATCTCTCTCTTCTTTACCCCTCTCTCTCTCTCTCTCTCTCTCTCTCTCTCTCGCTCTCTTCTTTACCTCTCTCATTCTTTACCTCTCTCTTCTTTACCTCTCTCTCTCTTCTTTACCTCTCTCTTTCTTCTTTACCTCTCTCTCTCTTCTTTACCTCTCTCTCTCTTCTTTACCTCTCTCTCTCTTCTTTACCTCTCTCTCTATTCTTTACCTTATTCTCTCTCTTCTTTACCTCTCTCTCTCGTCTTTACCTCTCTCTCTTCTTACCTCTATCTCTCCTCGTTATCTATTTCTCGTTCTTTACCTCTCTCTTCTTTACCTCTGTCTTTCTTCCTTTCCTTACTCTCTCTCTTCTTTACCTCCCTTCTTTACCTCTCTCTCTCCCTCTTCTTTACCTCTCTCTCTCTCTCTCTCTCTCTCTTCTTAACCTCTCTCTCTTCTTTATCTCATTCTCTCTCTTCTTTATACCTCTCTCTTTTCTTTACCTCTCTCTCTCTTCTTTACCTCTCTCTCTCTTCTTTACCTCTCTCTCTCTTCTTTACCTCTCTCTCTCGTCTTTACCTCTCTCTCTTCTTACCTCTATCTCTCCTCATGATCTATTTCTCGTTCTTCTTTACCTCTCTCTCTCTTCTTTACCTCTCTCTCTCTTCTTTGCCCTTCTCTCTCTTATTTACCCAATTCTCTCTATTCTTTACCTCTCCCTCTTCTTTACCTCTCTCTCTCTCTCTTCTTTACCGCTCTTTCTTATTTACCCCATTCTCTCTATTCTTTACCTCTCTCTCTTCTTTACCACTCTCTCTTCTTTACCTCTCTCTTCTTTACCTCTCTCTCTTCTTTACCCCATTCTCTCTATTCTATACCTCTCTCTCTCTTTACCTCTCTCTCTTCTTTACCTCTCTGTCTTCTTTAGCTCTCTCTCTTCTTTACCCCATTCTCTCTATTCTATACCTCTCTCTCTCTTCATTACCTCTCTCTCTTCTTTACGTCTCTCTCTTCTTTACCCCATTCTCTCTATTCTATACCTCTCTCTCTTATTTACCTCTCTCTCTTCTTTACCTCTCTCTCTCTTCTTTACCCCATTCTCTCTATTCTTTACCTCTCTCTATTCTTTACCTCTCTCTCTCTTCTTTACATCTCTCTCTCTTCTTGACCTTTGTCTCTATATTCTTTACCTCTCTCTCTTCTTTACCTCTCTCTCTCTTCTTTATCTCTCTCTCTCTTCATTACCTTATTCTCTCTCTTCTTTACATCTCTCTATCTTCTCTACCTCTCCCTTTCTTCTTACATTACTCTCTTTCTTCTTCACCTTACTCTCTCTTCTTTACCTCTCTCTCTTCTTTATTTCTCTCTCTTCTTTACCTCTGTCTTTCTTCTTTACCTTACTCTCTTTCTTCCTTTCCTTACTCTCGCTCTTCTTTATCTCTCTTCTTTACCTCTCTATCTCTCTCTTCTTTACCCCTCTCTCTCTCTCTCTCTCTCTCTCTCTCGCTCTCTTCTTTACCTCTCTCTCTTCTTTACCTCATTCTCTCTATTCTTTACCTCTCTCATTCTTTACCTCTCTCTTTCTTCTTTACCTCTCTCTCTCTTCTTTACCTCTGTCTCTCTTCTTTACCTCTCTCTCTCTCTTCTTTACCTCTCTCTTCTTTACCTCTCTCTGGCTTCTTTACCTTTTCTCTCTCTATCTTCTTTGCCTCAAAAAGGAAAATAAGCATAAATATGGGTTGTATTGACAATGGTGCTTGTTCTTCACTGGTTGCCCTTTTCTTGTGGCAACAGTTCACTAATCTTGCTGCTGTCATGGCACACAGTGGTATTTCACCCAATAGATGTGGGAGTTCATCAAAATTGGATTTGTTTTCGAAAGCTTTGTGGGTCTGTGTAATCTGAGGGAAATATTTGTCTCTAATTTGGGTCATACATTTGGCAGGAGGTTAGGAAGTGCAGCTCAGTTTCCACCTCATTTTGTGGGCAGTGTGCACATAACCTGTCTTCTCTTGAGAGCCAGGTCTGCATCTCTCTCTCTCTCTCTCTCTCTCTCTCTCTCTCTCTCTCTCTCTCTCTCTCTCCCTCCCTCCCTCCCTCCCTCCCTCTCTCTCTCTCTCTCTCTCTCTCTCTCTCTCTCTCTCTCTACCTCCCTCCCTCCCTCCCCTCCCTCCCTCCCTCCCTCCCTCCCTCCCTCCCTCCCCTCCCTCCCTCCCTCCCTCTCTCTCTCTCTCTCTCTCTCCCTCCCTCCCTCCCTCCCTCCCTCCCTCTCTCTCTCTCTCTCTCTCTCTCTCTCTCTCTGTCTCTTTCTCCCTTTTACTCTCTCTCCTAACTTTCTTAAGGTGCAGACAAGACAAGTGAATCTCTATTTTGGATCTTTTTCTTATCTGTTCTTTCCTTCTGTCTTCTTCTTCCTCTGAAAATAGCCATGAAGTTAAAGACGTGATAATGGCCCTTTAGCCTACATGCCTAAATGCTAGTACTAAGATAGAGCTGTATTTTTGCCATATGAGATAGCCATGCAAGTTGATCTATTTGGCTGTAGGTGTTGAACCAGCAAATAGACAAACACACACACACACACACACACACACACACACACACACACACACACACACACACACACACACACACACACACACACACACACACACACACACACACACACACACACACACACACACACACACACACCACACACACACACACACACACACACACACACACACACACATACTTGATCCCATTTGATCCTCTCTGTTGCAGAACATTATAACTAACTGTGAAGAGCCATGCTGTGTACAGTACGGAGCCAAGCACAATGTTCCTTCAACTCTTCGACTGAGTGAAGATGGATTTGTGCACTGGCCATGTTTTGATTCCAGCGAACTGTTCAACTTGAAAGTAAAAGACTTAATCACAAGGTAGGAATAGAGGCAAAAAAAATGTATCGATATTTCATTCATTTGCTGCCTTGTACGTTAAATAAAAAAAAGTCACAACAGTCAAACGAACAAAAAGGCAGTACCCTCACCAGCACCAACAGCAATAGAACCACGATCAGCACCACCAACAGCACCACCAGAACCCTCAGCAGCATCAATAGTACCAGCACCAGCACCAACAGCAATAGAACCACGATCAGCACCACCAACAGCACCACTAGAACCCTCAGCAGCATCAATAGTACCAGCACCAGCACCAACAGCAATAGAACCACGATCAGCACCACCAACAGCACCACTAGAACCCTCAGCAGCATCAATAGTACCAGCACCAGCACCAACAGCAATAGAACCACGATCAGCACCACCAACAGCACCACTAGAACCCTCAGCAGCATCAATAGTACCAGCACCAGCACCAACAGCAATAGAACCACGATCAGCGCCACCAACAGCACCACCAGAACCCTCAGCAGCATCAATAGTACCAGCACCAGCACCAACAGCAATAGAACCACCAACAGCACCACCAACAGCACCACCAGAACCCTCAGCAGCATCAATAGTACCAGCACCAGCACTAACAGCAATAGAACCACGATCAGCACCACCAACAGTACCACCAGAACCCTCAGCAGCATCAATAGTACCAGCACCAGCACCACCAACAGCAATAGCACCACCCCCAGCAGTACCACCACCAGCAGCAATATTACCACCACCAGCACCAGCAGTAGTAGCAATAGTACCATCACTGGTACCACCACCAACACCACCAGTAGCAATAGCACCACCAGCAGTAGCAGCACCACCAGCACCACCAGCAGCAGTAGCACAACACTACCAACACTACCATTAGCAGTAGCATCACTACCAGCAGTAATACCACCAGTAGTAGTAATACCACCAGCAGTAATAACACCACCAGCAGTAATACCACCACCAGCAGTAACACCACCAGCAGTAGTAATACCACCAGCAGTAATACCACCAGCAGTAATAACACCAGCAGTAATAACACCACCAGCAGTAATAATACCACCAGCAGTAATACCACCACCAGCAGTAATACCACCACCAGCAGTAATACCACCACCAGCAGTAATACCACCAGCAGTAATACCACCAGCAGTAATACCACCACCAGCAGTAATACCACCAGCAGTAATACCACCAGTAGTAATACCACCACCAGCAGTAATACAACCTCCAGCAGTAATACCACCACCAGCAGTAATACCACCAGTAGTAATACCACCAGTAGTAATACCACCAGTAGTAATACCACCACCAGCAGTAATACAACCTCCAGCAGTAATACCACCACCAGCAGTAATACCACCAGTAGTAATACCACCACCACCAGCAGTAATACCACCACCAGCAGTAATACAACCTCCAGCAGTAATACCACCACCAGCAGTAATACCACCACCAGTAGTAATACCACCAGTAGTAATACCACCAGCAGTAATATCACCAGCAGTAATACCACCACCAGCAGTAATACCACCACCAGCAGTAATACCACCAGCAGTAATATCACCAGCAGTAATACCACCAGCAGCAGTAATACCAGCAGCAGTAATACCACCACCAGCAGTAATACCACCAGCAGTAATACCACCAGCAGTAATACCACCACCACCAGTAATACCACCACCAGCAGTAATACCACCAGCAGTAATACAACCACCAGCAGTAATACCACCACCAGCAGTAATACCACCACCAGTAGTAATACCACCAGTAGTAATACCACCAGCAGTAATATCACCACCAGTAGTAATTCCACCAGGAGTAATACCACCAGTAGTAATACCACCTCCAGCAGTAATACCACCACCAGCAGTAATACCACCAGCAGTAATATCACCACCAGTAGTAATTCCACCAGGAGTAATACCACCAGTAGTAATACCACCTCCAGCAGTAATACCACCACCAGCAGTAATACCACCGGTAGTAGTAATACCACCAGCAGTAATAACACCACCAGCAGTAATAATACCACCTGCAGTAATACCACCAGCAGTAATAACACCAGCAGTAATAACACCAGCAGTAATACCACCACCAGCAGTAATAATACCACCAGCAGTAATACCACCAGCAGTAATACCACCACCAGCAGTAATACCACCACCAGCAGTAATACCACCAGCAGTAATACAACCACCAGCAGTAATACCACCACCAGCAGTAATACCACCACCAGTAGTAATACCACCAGTAGTAATACCACCAGCAGTAATATCACCACCAGTAGTAATTCCACCAGGAGTAATACCACCAGTAGTAATACCACCTCCAGCAGTAATACCACCACCAGCAGTAATACCACCGGTAGTAGTAATACCACCAGCAGTAATAACACCACCAGCAGTAATAATACCACCTGCAGTAATACCACCAGCAGTAATAACACCAGCAGTAATAACACCACCAGCAGTAATAATACCACCAGCAGTAATACCACCAGCAGTAATACCACCACCAGCAGTAATACCACCAGCAGTAATACCACCAGCAGTAATACCACCAGCAGCAGTAATACCACCACCAGCAGTAATACCACCACCAGTAGTAATACCACCACCAGCAGTAATAGCACCAGCAGTAGTAATACCACCAGCAGTAATACCACCAGCAGCAGTAATACCACCAGCAGTAATACCACAATCAGCAGTAATACCACCAGTTGTAATACCACCACCAGTAGTAATACCACCAGTTGTAATACCACCACCAGTAGTAATACCACCACCACCAGTAATACCACCAGCAGTAGTAATACCACCAGCAGTAATACCACCAGCAGCAGTAATACCACCAGCAGTAATACCACAATCAGCAGTAATACCACCAGCAGTAATACCACCAGCAGCAGTAATACCACCAGTTGTAATACCACCACCAGTAGTAATACCACCACCAGTAGTAATACCACCACCAGCAGTAATACCACCAGCAGTAATACCACCACCAGCAGTAATACCACCAGCAGTAATACCACCAGCAGTAATACCACCACCAGTAGTAATACCACCAGCAGTAGTAATACCACCACCACCAGTAATACCACTACCAGTAGTAATACCACCACCAGTAATACCACTACCAGTAGTAATACCACCACCAGCAGTAGTAATACCACCACCAGTAGTAATACCACCACCAGCAGTAATACCACCAGCAGTAATACCACCTGCAGTAATACCACCAGCAGTAATACCACCACCAGCAGTAATACCACCACCAGCAGTAATAACACCAGCAGTAATACCACCAGCAGTAATACCACCAGCAGTAATAATACCACCAGTAGTAATACCACCACCAGCAATACCACTACCAGTAGTAATACCACCACCAGCAGTAGTATTACCATCACCAGTAGTAATACCACCACCAGCAGTAATACCACCAGCAGTAATACCACCAGCAGTAATACCACCAGCAGCCGTAATACCACCAGCAGTAATACCACCAGCAGCAGTAATACCACCACCAGTAGTAGTAATACCACCACCAGTAGTAATACCACCACCAGTAGTAATACCACCACCAGCAGTAATACCACCACCAGCAGTAGTAATACCACCACCAGTAGTAATACCACCACCAGCAGTAATACCACCACCAGCAGTAGTAATACCACCACCAGTAGTAATACCACCACCAGTAGTAATACCACCACCAGCAGTAATACCACCAGCAGTAATACCACCAGTAGTAATACCACCACCAGCAGTAATACCACCACCAGTAGTAATACCACCACCAGCAGTAATACCACCAGCAGTAATACCACCAGCAGTAATAATACCACCAGCAGTAATACCACCACCAGTAATACCACTACCAGTAGTAATACCACCACCAGCAGTAGTAATACCACCACCAGTAGTAATACCACCACCAGCAGTAATACCACCTGCAGTAATACCACCAGCAGTAATACCACCACCAGCAGTAATACCACCACCAGCAGTAATACCACCAGCAGCAGTAATACCACCAGCAGTAATACCACAATCAGCAGTAATACCACCACCAGTAGTAATACCACCACCACCAGTAATACCACCAGCAGTAGTAATACCACCAGCAGTAATACCACCAGCAGCAGTAATACCACCAGCAGTAATACCACAATCAGCAGTAATACCACCAGCAGTAATACCACCAGCAGCAGTAATACCACCAGTTGTAATACCACCACCAGTAGTAATACCACCACCAGTAGTAATACCACCACCAGCAGTAATACCACCAGCAGTAATACCACCACCAGCAGTAATACCACCAGCAGTAATACCACCAGCAGTAATACCACCACCAGTAGTAATACCACCAGCAGTAGTAATACCACCACCACCACCAGTAATACCACTACCAGTAGTAATACCACCACCAGTAATACCACTACCAGTAGTAATACCACCACCAGCAGTAGTAATACCACCACCAGTAGTAATACCACCACCAGCAGTAATACCACCAGCAGTAATACCACCTGCAGTAATACCACCAGCAGTAATACCACCACCAGCAGTAATACCACCACCAGCAGTAATAACACCAGCAGTAATACCACCAGCAGTAATACCACCAGCAGTAATAATACCACCAGTAGTAATACCACCACCAGCAATACCACTACCAGTAGTAATACCACCACCAGCAGTAGTAATACCATCACCAGTAGTAATACCACCACCAGCAGTAATACCACCAGCAGTAATACCACCAGCAGTAATACCACCAGCAGTAATACCACCAGCATTAATACCACCAGCAGTAATACCACCAGCAGCCGTAATACCACCAGCAGTAATACCACCAGCAGCAGTAATACCACCACCAGTAGTAGTAATACCACCACCAGTAGTAATACCACCACCAGTAGTAATACCACCACCAGCAGTAATACCACCACCAGCAGTAGTAATACCACCACCAGTAGTAATACCACCACCAGCAGTAATACCACCACCAGCAGTAGTAATACCACCACCAGTAGTAATACCACCACCAGTAGTAATACCACCACCAGCAGTAATACCACCAGCAGTAATACCACCAGTAGTAATACCACCACCAGCAGTAATACCACCACCAGTAGTAATACCACCACCAGCAGTAATACCACCAGCAGTAATACCACCAGCAGTAATAATACCACCAGCAGTAATACCACCACCAGTAATACCACTACCAGTAGTAATACCACCACCAGCAGTAGTAATACCACCACCAGTAGTAATACCACCACCAGCAGTAATACCACCTGCAGTAATACCACCAGCAGTAATACCACCACCAGCAGTAATACCACCACCAGCAGTAATACCACCAGCAGCAGTAATACCACCAGCAGTAATACCACCAGCAGTAATACCACCAGCAGTAATACCACCACCATTAGTAATACCACCAGCAGTAATACCACCTCCATTAGTAATACCACCAGCAGTAATACCACCACCAGTAGTAATACCACCAGCAGTAATACCACCAGCAGTAATACCACCACCAGTAGTAATACCACCAGCAGCAATACCACCACCAGTAGTAATACCACCACCAGCAATTTGGAGGTTTGGTCCAGTCAGTTGAGCCACCAGGCAGAGCACAGGATCAGGTGAAGATAGCTGCTGTTAATACTGTCAGAATAGATTATATCAGACATATGACTGAGCTAGTCTTTATAGAAGCATAAATACCACTGAGCTAGTCTTTATAGAAACAGAAATACCACTGAGCTAGTCTTTATAGAAACATAAACACCACTGAGCTAGTCTTTATAGAAACATAAATACCACTGAGTGTCACACCCTGCCCATAGTTTGCTTTGTATGTTTCTATGTTTTGTTTGGTCAGGGTGTGATCTGAGTGGGCATTCTATGTTACATGTCTAGTTTGTCTATTTCTATGTTTGGCCTGATATGGTTCTCAATCAGAGGCAGGTGTTAGTCATTGTCTCTGATTGGGAACCATATTTAGGTAGCCTGTTTGGTGTTGGGTTTTGTGGGTGATTGTTCCTGTCTCTGTGTTTGCACCAGATAGGGCTGTTTTGGTTTTTCACATTTCTTGGTTTTGTTAGTTTGTTCATGTATAGTTTCTTTATTAAAGAACCATGAATAATAACCAGGCTGCGTTTTGGTCCGCCTCTCCTTCGACTCGTTACACTGAGCTAGTCTTTATAAAAACATAAATACCACTGAGCTAGACTTTATAGAAACATAAATACCACTGAGCTAGTCTTTATAGAAACATAAATACCACTGAGCTAGTCTTTATAAAAACATAAATACCACTGAGCTAGTCTTTATAGAAACATAAATACCACTGAGCTAGTCTTTATAGAAACATAAATACCACTGAGCTAGACTTTATAGAAACATAAACACCACTGAGCTAGTCTTTATAGAAACATAAACACCACTGAGCTAGTCTTTATAGAAGCATAAACACCACTGAGCTAGTCTTTATAGAAACATAAACACCACTGAGCTAGACTTTATAAGAAAATAAATACCACTGAGCTAGTCTTTATAGAAGCATAAACACCACTGAGCTAGTCTTTATAGAAACATAAACACCACTGAGCTAGTCTTTATAGAAACATAAACACCACTGAGCTAGACTTTATAGAAACATAAATACCACTGAGCTAGTCTTTATAAAAACATAAACACCACTGAGCTAGTCTTTATAGAAACATAAACACCACTGAGCAGTGAAGTCTGTTGCTAGTCTACTGTACTATGCTAAGTGTCTGATGCACTAAAAGCAGTTTGTTCTTTAGATGAAGGATAAATCCTTTATTTATCTATGTGTATCTTCTCGCCTTTCTTTCTGTTTCTTCCTTCCTTCTGTCCTTTCATCAGTCCGTCCTTCTGTTTTTTAAATTGAATAAATTAGCAAACCTGTTTTCACATTGTCATTATGGGGCATTGTGATGTCATTATGGGGTATTGTGATGTCATTATGGGGCATTGTGATGTCATTATGGGGTATTGTGATGTCATTATGGGGCATTGTGTGTAGATTGATGAGGATTTTTATTTATTCAATTTTAGAATAAGGCTGTAACGTAAGAAAATGTGGAAAAAGTCAAGGAGTTTTCAAATGCACTGTACCTTTATTTCAGTATGTGTTCCTTCCTTCCTTCCTTGCTTCCTTGCATCCTTCCTTCTTTCACACACAGCCCTTTCTTACAATACCGTGATAACTAATGTCTGCATATGAAACACACGACAAGCCAGGACAAATTGTTCCATGATCGTATTGTTTCATAGGGCTCTGCCTCTCAGTGATATCCTGAGTATGGTGCCAAATGAGTAAATGCATAATGGATGTCTTCCCATTGTGCTGAGTTACAGCTAAGCAGAATACAGGGACCCCTGATTTGTGGGACAAAATTGAATTTCTTTGTGTGTCAGTAATGGTTGAATTTGGAATCAGTCTGAATATGGTTTGGTCTTAAATTGCAAGAATATTTTCTGGGTTTCAGCGTTGTTTTCTATCTGCAAAAAACAACAAGCACACATCAAATCAAGTCACATTTTATTTGTCACATGCACCAACTGCAACAGGTTCTGGTCCCGTGTGGCTCAGGTGGTAGAGCAAGGTTTTTGACGTGCCAGGGTTGTGGGGGATCCTAACTACTGTAGACACTAACTACTGCAAGTTCCTCTGGAAAAAGAGCATCTACTAAAATGTAGACTTTACAATGAAATGCTTGTAAGCCCTTCCCAACGATGCAAGGTTCAAACATTCAATAGGAAAACAATAGGAATAGAATACACAAGAATGGAGCTCTATACAGGGAGTACCAGTACCAGATCAATGTGGAGCTACATACAGGAAGTACCAATACCAGATCAATGTGGAGCTCTATACAGGAAGTACCAGTACCAGATCAATGTGGAGCTCTATACAGGGAGTACCAGTACCATATCAATGTGGAGCTCTATACAGGGAGTACCAGTACCAGATCAATGTGGAGCTACATACAGGAAGTACCAATACCAGATCAATGTGGAGCTCTATACAGGAAGTACCAGTACCAGATCAATGTGGAGCTCTATACAGGGAGTACCAGTACCATATCAATGTGGAGCTCTATACAGGGAGTACCAGTACCAGATCAATGTGGAGCTCTATACAGGAAGTACCAGTACCAGATCAATGTGGAGCTCTATACAGGAAGTACCAATACCAGATCAATGTGGAGCTCTATACAGGAAGTATCAGTACCAGATCAATGGGGAGCTATATACAGGAAGTACCAGTACCAGATCAATGTGGAGCTCTATACAGGGAGTAACAGTACCAGATCAATCAAATCAAATCAAATCAAATGTATTTATATAGCCCTTCGTACATCAGCTGATATCTCAAAGTGCTGTACAGAAACCCAGCCTAAATGTGGAGCTCTATACAGGAAGTACCAGTACCAGATCAATGTGGAGCTCTATACAGGAAGTACCAGTACCAGATCAATGTGGAGCTATATACAGGGAGTACCAGTACCAGATCAATGTGGAGCTATATACAGGAAGTACCAGATCAATGTGGAGCTATATACAGGGAGTACCAGATCATTGTGGAGCTATATACAGGGAGTACCAGATCAATGTGGAGCTATATACAGGGAGTACCAGTGCCAGATCAATGTGGAGCTATATACAGGGAGTACCAGATCAATGTGGAGCTATATACAGGGAGTACCAGTACCAGATCAATGTGGAGCTCTATACAGGGAGTACCAGTACCAGATCAATGTGGAGCTCTATACAGGGAGTACCAGTACCAAGTCAATGTGGAGAGTTACAAGGTTTTTGAGGTAGATATGAACATGAAGGCAGGGTAAAGTGACTAGGCATCAGGATAGATAATAATAAGGTATTAGAGGTAGATATGTACATGAAGGCAGGGTAAAGTGACTAGGCATCAGGATAGATAATAATAAGGTATTAGAGGTAGATATGTACATGAAGGCAGGGTAAAGTGACTCGACATCAGGATAGATAATAATAAGGTATTTGAGGTAGATATGAACATGAAGGCAGGGTAAAGTGACTAGACATCAGGATAGATAATAATAAGGTATTTGAGGTAGATATGTACATGAAGGCAGGGTAAAGTGACTAGACATCAGGATAGATAATAATCAGAGTAAATAAAGAACAGAGTAGCAGAGTCGGTGTGCTTTTGTGTTATGTAATGTGTGAGTGAGTGTGTATATAGTGTGTATATCGTGTGTATATAGTGTGTATATATAGTCTAGTGAGTGTGTATATAGTGTGTATATAGTCTAGTGAGTGTGTATATAGTGTCTATATATAGTCTAGTGAGTGTGTATATAGTGTGCATATATAGTCTAGTGAGTGTGTATATATAGTCTAGTGAGTGTGTATATAGTGTGTATATAGTCTAGTGAGTGTGTATATAGTGTGTATATATAGTCTAGTGAGTGTGTATATAGTGTGTATATAGTCTAGTGAGTGTGTATATAGTGTGTATATAGTCTAGTGAGTGTGTATATAGTGTGTATATATAGTCTAGTGAGTGTGTATATAGTGTGTATATAGTCTGGTGAGTGTGTATATAGTGTGCATATATAGTCTAGTGAGTGTGTATATAGTGTGTATATATAGTCTAGTGAGTGTGTATATAGTGTGTATATATAGTCTAGTGAGTGTGTATATAGTGTGTATATATAATCTAGTGAGTGTGTATATAGTGTGTAATATAGTCTAGTGAGTGTGTATATAGTGTGTATATAGTCTAGTGAGTGTGTATATAGTGTGTATATAGTCTAGTGAGTGTGTATATAGTGTGTATATATAGTCTAGTGAGTGTGTATATAGTGTGTATATATAGTCTAGTGAGTGTGTATATAGTGTGTATATATAGTCTAGTGAGTGTGTATATAGTGTGTATATATAGTCTAGTGAGTGTGTGTATATAGTGTCTATATATAGTCTAGTGAGTGTGTATATAGTGTCTATATATAGTCTAGTGAGTGTGTATATAGTGTGCATATAGTCTAGTGAGTGTGTATATAGTGTGTATATAGTCTAGTGAGTGTGTATATAGTGTGTATATAGTCTAGTGAGTGTGTATATAGTGTGTATATATAGTCTAGTGAGTGTGTATATATTGTTTATATATAGTCTAGTGAGCGTGTATATAGTGTGTATATATAGTCTAGTGAGTGTGTATATAGTGTGTATATATAGTCTAGTGAGTGTGTATATAGTGTGTATATATAGTCTAGTGAGTGTGTACATAGTGTGTATATAGTCTAGTGAGTGTGTATATAGTGTGTATATATAGTCTAGTGAGTGTGTATATAGTGTGTATATATAGTCTAGTGAGTGTGTACATAGTGTGTATATAGTCTAGTGAGTGTGTATATAGTGTGTATATATAGTCTAGTGAGTGTGTATATATTGTGTATATATAGTCTAGTGAGCGTGTATATAGTGTGTATATATAGTCTAGTGAGTGTGTATATAGTGTGTATATAGTCTAGTGAGTGTGTATATAATGTGTATATAGTCTAGTGAGTGTGTATATAGTGTGTATATATAGTCTAGTGAGTGTGTATATAGTGTGTATATATAGTCTAGTGAGTGTGTATATAGTGTGTATATATAGTCTAGTGAGTGTGTATATAGTGTATATATATAGTCTAGTGAGTGTGTATATAGTGTGTATATATAGTCTAGTGAGTGTGTATATAGTGTGTATATATAGTCTAGTGAGTGTGTATATAGTGTGTATATATAGTCTAGTGAGTGTGTATATAGTGTGTATATATAGTCTAGTGAGTGTGTATATAGTGTGTATATATAGTCTAGTGAGTGTGTATATAGTGTGTATATATAGTCTAGTGAGTGTGTATATAGTGTGTATATATAGTCTAGTGAGTGTGTATATATTGTTTATATATAGTCTAGTGAGCGTGTATATAGTGTGTATATATAGTCTAGTGAGTGTGTATATAGTGTGTATATATAGTCTAGTGAGTGTGTATATAGTGTGTATATATAGTCTAGTGAGTGTGTATATAGTGTGTATATAGTCTAGTGAGTGTGTATATAATGTGTATATAGTCTAGTGAGTGTGTATATAGTGTGTATATATAGTCTAGTGAGTGTGTATATAGTGTGTATATATAGTCTAGTGAGTGTGTATATAGTGTGTATATAGTGTAGTGAGTGTGTATATAGTGTGTATATATAGTCTAGTGAGTGTGTATATAGTGTGTATATATAGTCTAGTGAGTGTGTATATAGTGTGTATATATAGTCTAGTGAGTGTGTATATAGTGTGTATATATAGTCTAGTGAGTGTGTACATAGTGTGTATATAGTCTAGTGAGTGTGTATATAGTGTGTATATATAGTCTAGTGAGTGTGTATATAGTGTGTATATATAGTCTAGTGAGTGTGTACATAGTGTGTATATAGTCTAGTGAGTGTGTATATAGTGTGTATATATAGTCTAGTGAGTGTGTATATATTGTGTATATATAGTCTAGTGAGCGTGTATATAGTGTGTATATATAGTCTAGTGAGTGTGTATATAGTGTGTATATAGTCTAGTGAGTGTGTATATAATGTGTATATAGTCTAGTGAGTGTGTATATAGTGTGTATATATAGTCTAGTGAGTGTGTATATAGTGTGTATATATAGTCTAGTGAGTGTGTATATAGTGTGTATATATAGTCTAGTGAGTGTGTATATAGTGTATATATATAGTCTAGTGAGTGTGTATATAGTGTGTATATATAGTCTAGTGAGTGTGTATATAGTGTGTATATATAGTCTAGTGAGTGTGTATATAGTGTGTATATATAGTCTAGTGAGTGTGTATATAGTGTGTATATATAGTCTAGTGAGTGTGTATATAGTGTGTATATATAGTCTAGTGAGTGTGTATATAGTGTGTATATATAGTCTAGTGAGTGTGTATATAGTGTGTATATATAGTCTAGTGAGTGTGTATATAGTGTGTATATATAGTCTAGTGAGTGTGTATATAGTGTGTATATATAGTCTAGTGAGTGTGTATATAGTGTGTATATATAGTCTAGTGAGTGTGTATATAGTGTGTATATATAGTCTAGTGAGTGTGTATATGGTGTATATATGTTGTGTATATATGGTCTAGTGTAGGCCTGGGCAACTCCAGTCCTCGGGGGCCTGATTGTTGTCACACTTTTACCCCCAGTTCCAGCTAACACACCTGACTCCAATAATCAACTAATCATGATCTTGGGAAATGGCCGCCGTTTTACGGTCTCCAAACCAATTATGTGGGATTTTTTTGCAATATTTGTAAATTATTTTTTACATGATGTTTCTGCAACCATATCTTATGGAAGAAAAGAGCTTCTGGATATCAGGACAGTGATCACTCACCTCGGATTAGACTAAGATTTTTTCAACAACAACAACAACAACAAGCAGGACTCAAACGATATTCTCCAAACACCCCACAGGGCAGACATCCCAATTATTCGCAAAAGGAAGTGACGCAGAGTAAGAAGAGCCGGATGCCTCGTCCGGACCCGCAGAAGACAACTAGGAAAGCTGCCGTTACCGTCAATACTACTCGCCAACGTGCAATCATTGGACAATAAACTAGACGAGGTACGACCATAAATATCCTACCAACGGGACATCAAAAACTGCAATATCCTATGTTTCACGGAATCGTGGCTGAATGACGACATGGATATTCAGCTAGCGGGATACACTCTGCACCGGCAGGATAGAACAGCACACTCCGGTAAGACCAGGGGGGGCGGTCTGTGCATATTTGTAAACAACAGCTTTTGCACGAAATCTAAGGAAGTCTCTAGATTCTGCTCGCCTGAAGTAGAGTATATTGTGATAAATTGCAGGCCACACTACTTGCCTAGAGAGTTTTAAAGCTATAGTTTTCGTGGCTGTATATTTACCACCACAGACAGATGCACTAAGACCGCACTCAGTTAGCTGTATAAGGAAATAAGCAACCAGGAAACCACTCACCCAGAGGTGGCGCTCCTAGTGGCCGGAGACTTTAATGCAGGGAAACTGAAATCAGTTTTACCAAATCTCTGTCAACATGTTAAATGTGCAACCAGAGGGAAAAGGAGGCGAGTACAAAGCTCTCCCTCGCCCTCCATTTGGTAAATCCGACCACAACTCTATCCTCCTGATTCCTGCTTACAAGCAAAAATTAAAGCAGGAAGCACCAGTGACTTGGTCTATAAAAAAATGGTCAGATGAAGCAGATGCTAAACTACAGGACTGCTTTGCTATCACAGACTGGAACATGTTCCCGGGATTCTTCAGATGACATTGAGGAATACACCACATCAGTCACTGGTTTTATCAATAAGTGCATTGAGGACATCGTCCCCACAGTGACTGTACGTACATACCCCAACCAGAGGCCATGGATTACAGGCAACATTCACGCTGAGCTAAAGGGTAGAGCTGCCACTTTCAAGGTGCGGGACTCTAGCCCGGAAGCTTACAAGAAATTCCGCTATTCCCTGCGACGAACCATCAAACAGGCAAAGCGTCAATACAGGGCTAAGATTGAATCATACTACACCGGCTCCAACGCTCGTCGGATGTGGCAGGGCTTGCAAACTATTACAGACTACAAAGGGAAGCACAGCCGTGAGCTGCCCAGTGACACGAGCCTGCCAGACGAGCTAAAACAATACTATGCTCGCTTCGAGGCAAGCAACACTGAGGCATGCATGAGAGCATCAGCTGTTCCGGACGACTGTGTGATCACGCTCTCCGTAGCCGACGTGAGTAAGACCATTAAACAGGTCAACATACACAAGGCTGCGGGGCCAGACGGATTACCAGGACGTGTGCTCCGGGCATGTGCTGACCAACTGGCAGGTGTCTTCACTGACATTTTCAACATGTCCCTGATTGAGTCTGTAATACCAACATGCTTCAAGCAGACCACCATAGTCCCTGTGTCCAAGAACACAAAGACAACCTGCCTAAATGACTACAGACCCGTAGCACTCACGTCCATAGCCATGAAGTGCTTTGAAAGGTTGGTAATGGCTCACATCAACACCATTATCCCAGAAACCCTAGACACACTCCAATTTGCATACCGCCCAAACAGATCCACAGATGATGCAATCTCTATTGCACTCCACATTGCCCTATCCCACCTGGACAAAAGGAACACCTATGTGAGAATGCTGTTCATTGACTACAGCTCAGCGACGACACAACAGTGGTAGGCCTGGTCACCGACAACGATGAGACAGCCTATAGGGAGGAGGTCAGAGACCTGGCCGGGTGGTGCCAGAATAACAACATATCCCTCAACGTAACCAAGACTAAGGAGAGGATTGTGGACTACAGGAAAAGGAGCACCGAGCACGTCCCCATTCTCATCGACGGGGCTGTAGTGGAGCAGGTTGAGAGCTTCAAATGCCTTGGTGTCCACATCAACAACAAACTAGATTGGTCCAAACACACCAAGACAGTCGTGAAGAGGGCACGACAAAGCCTATTCCCCCTCAGGAAACTAAAAAGATTTGGCATGGGTCCTGAGATCCTCAAAAGGATAATTATACAGCTGCAACATCGAGAGCATCCTGACTGGTTGCATCACTGCCTGGTACGGCAATTGCTCGGCCTCCGACCGCAAGGCACTTCAGAGGGTAGTGCGTACGGCCCACTACATCACTGGGGAAAAGCTGCCTGCCATCCAGGACCTCTACACCAGGCGGTGTCAGAGGAAGTCCGTGAACATTTTCAAAGACCCCAGCCACCCCAGTCATAGACTGTTCTGTCTACTACCGCATGGCAAGCGGTACCGGAGTGCCAAGTCTAGGACAAAAAGGCTTCTCAACAGTTTTTACCCCCAAGCCATAAGACTCCTGAACAGGTAACCAAATGGTTACCCGGACTATTTGCATTGTGTTCCCCCCAACCCCTCTTTTACGCTGCTGCTACTCTCTGTTTATCTTATATGCATAGTCACTTTAACTATACATTCATGTACATACTACCTAATTGGCCCGACCAACCAGTGCTCCTGCACATTGGCTAACTTGGCTATCTGCATTGTGTCCCACCACCCGGCAACCCCTCTTTTACGCTACTACTACTCTCTGTTCATCATATATGCATAGTCACTTTAACGATACCTATATGTACATACTACCTCAATAAGCCTGACTCACAGGTGTCTGTATATAGCCTTACTACTCTTTTTTCAAATGTCGTCAGCAAAGCTCTTGTGTGCCTGGGATGATGGCATTGATGTGTGTCATGACCAGCCTTTTAATGCACTTCATAATTACAGATGTGAGTGTTACGGGGCGATATTCATTGAGGCAGTATACCTTGGAGCTCTTGGGAACAGGGATAAAAGGGGTCAGCTTAAAACATGTTGGGATTACAGACTGGGACAAGAAGAGATTGAAAATGGATGTGAAGACACTTGCCAGCTGGTTTTCGCATGCTTTGAGAAAGTGCCCTGGTATTCCGGCCTTGTGATTGTTAACCTGTTCAAATGTTTTGCTCACGTTGGCCATGGAGAGTGAAATCACACAGTCATCCGGAAAATCATAGACTTTAACACAAGGCACAGTGTTATATTCCTCAAAGCGAGCATGAAAGGCATTTTAGGCTAATTTGAAGGAGTCCTGCATCACTGGGCAGCTCACGGCTGGGTTTCCCTTTGTAATCCGTTATGATACAACATACGACGAGCCTCGGAGCCACTGTATTAGGATTTCACCTTCTTCCTATATTTGTCCTTTTACATGTTGGATGTCTCGTTGGAGGTCGTAGTGGGCTGTATGTGTCCATGTCCGAGGCCTGTTCCTTGTAGTGCGGCAGCTCTAGCCTTTAGCCTTTAGCCTTTAGCCTTTAGCCTAGCGCGGTATTGCCTGTAATCCATGGCTTTTGGTTTGGATACGTTCCTGAGGGATTTGTGATGTTTTATTTGTTCTTGAAATGACCGTGGGTTTTTTTTCTTCATTTTAAGGTGTATATATACTGTATATGTAATGTTAATGTGTATTTTATATTGTAAAATTTGGAAAATACCTAGGTCTTAATGTGTCTTCCTTGTTCAAATAAAGTTAAATAAAAAAAAAAAATAATATAATGATAATAAACAGCCTGTGACTGTTGTGATAAACTCCTTAAGGCTTTCGGATTAATCCTGGAACATTTCCTGTACTTGCAAAACAGTCTTGTAGCCTCCTCCACCTACCAGAAATGCTGCCTCTGAGTGAACCGTTTCTTGTTTGTTTATGTCCCCACACAGTTCGTTGAGTGCCAGAGTGGTGTTGGCTTGTGGAGGGATGTAGACAGCCTAACGGATGACAACTCTCTTGGTAGATAAAAGTCCAGTCTGCATCAGTGTAAATGTTATGTATATGTATCCATCAACTGCAGCGTTTGAATTAATCCCATCCTTGGTCCCTGTCCTTGTTTGGGTGGACCCCCCCTCCCCCCCCCACACTCCCTTCCTCAGGGTAAATCAGCAGTTCAATATTGACCTTAAAGCATAACACAGTTGAGTTGACAGACTGCTTGTCCTTCTGTCTCATGTTACAGCATTGTACCTCTGTCTGGTCTTGGTTGACCTCAGAGCAGCTGACATCCCCTGGTCTAGCGCTGTGTACTTGTTCCAAATGACATCCTATTCCCTAGATAGTACACTTCATCTGACCAGGGCCCATAGTGCAATATGTACGGAATAGGGTACTATTTGGGACACAGCCTACAACTTTGAGGATGCTGACTTCCCCAGATCGAGCCCGTTGAATTACGGCGACAAGGAGGAGAGTGGACCACTGCAACAATAAAAAATATGAATCAACGACAGCAGCTTTGAGCTAAACTGTAAGAAGCATAGATAATCACATAGATAATCATATAGATAATCACATAGATAATCACATAGATAATCATATAGATAATCACATAGATAATCATATAGATAATCATATAGATAATCACATAGATAATCACATAGATAATCATATAGATAATCACATAGATAATCATATAGATAATCATATAGATAATCACATAGATAATCACATAGATAATCATATTGATAATCACATAGATAATCACATAGATAATCATATTGATAATCATATAGATAATCATATAGATAATCACATAGATAATCATATAGATAATCATATAGATAATCACATAGATAATCATATTGATAATCATATTGATAATCATATAGATAATCACATAGATAATCATATAGATAATCATATAGATAATCACATAGATAATCATATAGATAATCATATAGATAATCATATAGATAATCACATAGATAATCATATTGATAATCATATAGATAATCACATAGATAATCATATAGATAATCATATAGATAATCACATAGATAATCATATTGATAATCATATTGATAATCATATAGATAATCACATAGATAATCATATAGATAATCACATAGATAATCACATAGATAATCATATAGATAATCATATTGATAATCACATAGATAATCATATTGATAATCATATTGATAATCATATAGATAATCACATAGATAATCACATAGATAATCACATAGATAATCATATAGATAATCATATAGATAATCATATAGAAAATCATATTGTGTATCCTGGTTACTGGTTACCACCACCATTACAGAATACAAATAAATAAATAGTTGGTGTCTGTTATCAGCCCTGGTTTCTTATAGAGACTGCAGAGATCATAATCAGTGTGGCTCATAGAGCCTGCAGAGATCATTATCAGTGTGGCTCATAGAGCCTGCAGAGATGTCAGTGTGGCTCATAGCCAGTCCACCCACACACACACCCACACACACACACACACACACACACACACACACACACACACACACACACTGAAGCCAATCACCGAGCACGCACCATAAACCGCTGAGATTGAAAAGGGCATTTGGCTGCAGTTCACCCTCTCAGTGTCCCCCGCTCCCTCTCTCTCTCTCTCTCTCTCTCTCTCTCTCTCTCTCTCTGTCTCTCTCTCTCTCTCTCTCTCTCTCTCTCTCTCTGTCCCTCTCTCTCTCTCTCTCTCTCTCTCTCCCTCTCTCTCTCTCTCTCTCTCTCTCTCTCCCGCTCCATCTCTCTCTCTCTCTCTCTCTCTCTCTCTCTCCCGCTCCATCTCTCTCTCTCTCTCTCTCTCTCTCTCTCCCGCTCCATCTCTCTCTCTCTCTCTCTCTCTCTCTCTCTCTCTCTCCTCTCTCTCTCTCTCTCTCTCTCTCTCTCTCTCTCCCGCTCCATCTCTCTCTCTCTCTCTCTCTCTCCCGCTCCATCTCTCTCTCTCTTTTTCTTCTCTCTCTTTCTTTCCGAGCCTCCCTCCTCTCATCGCCTCATCCCAGCTATCGTAGTGTGGTGACTAGAGATCTGGTTTAAACTGGTCAAATCATTCACTCATATTTCTCTCTTTTTTCATTTTTGACTCAAGAGACATTGAACAAAATTGTATTTGAGGAATGATCTAGAAATCTCAGTCAGATATGTATACGGATATAAGTTGAATGTTTTCATGGGGTTTCACTAAATAAATGCATCCCACGAAACACAATCTATGAGCTTTTTGATAATAAATAACCTAGCAGTAGAATGTGTGCACTTTGTCATTATTTCAGGTAAATGCAAGTTTCAGTAAAAAAAAAAAGTTTTTTAAATGTGTATTTTACATTTGTATAGAAAAGTCCTCAGCTAAATGATTCAGGTACAGTAACAGATTTCGCTGTCAGTTCAGGTACAGAGATGGGATGAATCCTAGAGTTAAGAGAATCATTTTTTTCTTGATGAACTCCTGCCTGTGGATTTGTATGGGTTTTATGAGGTATGTCATTTTCTATGTGCCGTGCTTGGAACCCTGAAGGAGAAGACAGCACTCTGCTTCTGACTTCTTGTTAGCACCGTCTGAGCGGCATCGAGATGCCGTTTGTTTTCGTGAGGTGGACTTGAGGTGTTTCGTCTGATGCACAGTAATTGTGTTTTTTTTTTAAGCATGGGAGGTGCTTTCCATGTGGGAGTTGGGTGATTTAGGGAAGGTGTTGGGGCAGGAAGAGGTCAAGGGGTTTTGATGTTTGCGTACACCCGCAGAACGTCTATAGGTGTAATGTACCCAACCAGGTATGCAGTTGGACAGGTTTTTTGTTCTGAGAAACTATGAAGGACAATGTGAAGGAAGATAGAGGTCAGTTTCGCTAGCCAATGCTAACTAGCGTTAGCGCAATGAATGGAATTCTACAGGTGGAGTAGCGTGAACCTACTGTCTTACTTCAGTCATACTGGACGCAGAGACGTTAAAAAAGATGGTATTGACGAATTCCTCTGACTCTGGGTAAACACCAGCATCTCACAGTATCCCTTTAATGGCCACGGTGACCCTGAAAAGCTAAATACATCTTACAAAATACCAGATGGAAACTTCTATCACAACGTGGCCTCGTAACATAATATCAAACTGCTCTTGTTTTGTATTTCTGTGTCATTCCGCAGATAGAAATTGATGCAGGACAAGCCTTTCTTAGCAGAATTAACTCATCTATTTCCTAGTAGAAGTTGTAACTCATCTGTTTCCTAGTAGAAGTTGTAACTCATCTGTTTCCTAGTAGAAGTTGTAACTCATCTGTTTCCTAGTAGAAGTTGTAACTCATCTGTTTGTTAGTAGAAGTTGTAACTCATCTGTTTGTTAGTAGAAGTTGTAACTCATCTGTTTCCTAGTAGAAGTTGTAACTCATCTGTTTGTTAGTAGAAGTTGTAACTCATCTGTTTGTTAGTAGAAGTTGTAACTCATCTGTTTCCTAGTAGAAGTTGTAACTCATCTGTTTCCTAGTAGAAGTTGTAACTCATCTGTGACAAGGACTCCAACACCTTTATCTGTTGTGTAGATGTCAGTTTCCAGTCCCTTACCCTTGAGACCTGCAGTGTATTGTATTGTCTGTGTGATCATCCAGTCTGTATAATGCAGCGCAGTACAGTATAGTGCTCAGGGAAGATGGAATGATGATATCAAGGGCTCAGTCCAGGACAATGCTGTCTCTGTATGTTCTCTCATATTACTGGGCCTGGAGAGAAAAACAAGCAGATAGGGTAGAGTACAGCTGGTACAGTACGGACAGGGTCAAACTGTCTGATACATCTCTCTCTCTCTGGGTACAGTACGGACAGGGTCAAACTGTCTGATCCATCTCTCTCTCTCTGGGTACAGTACGGACAGGGTCAAACTGTCTGATACATCTCTCTCTCTCTCTGGGTACAGTACGGACAGGGTCAAACTGTCTGATACATCTCTCTCTCTCTGGGTACAGTACGGACAGGGTCAAACTGTCTGATCCATCTCTCTCTCTCTGGGTACAGTACGGACAGGGTCAAACTGTCTGATACATCTCTCTCTCTCTGGGTACAGTACGGACAGGGTCAAACTGTCTGATCCATCTCTCTCTCTCTGGGTACAGTACGGACAGGGTCAAACTGTCTGATACATCTCTCTCTCTCTGGGTACAGTACGGACAGGGTCAAACTGTCTGATCCATCTCTCTCTCTCTGGGTACAGTACGGACAGGGTCAAACTGTCTGATACATCTCTCTCTCTCTGGGTACAGTACGGACAGGGTCAAACTGTCTGATCCATCTCTCTCTCTCTGGGTACAGTACGGACAGGGTCAAACTGTCTGATCCATCTCTCTCTCTCTGGGTACAGTACGGACAGGGTCAAACTGTCTGATCCATCTCTCTCTCTCTGGGTACAGTACGGACAGGGTCAAACTGTCTGATCCATCTCTCTCTCTCTGGGTACAGTACGGACAGGGTCAAACTGTCTGATACATCTCTCTCTCTCTGGGTACAGTACGGACAGGGTCAAACTGTCTGATCCATCTCTCTCTCTCTCCCATTCTCCTTCACATTCTCCCTCTCCTCTCCTTTCACCCCCCCCCCCCCCCTTCGCTCTCTCTCTGGGTACAGTACGGACAGGTTGAAAAATTGTCTGTGTTCCAAAATACGTACTTCTGTTCTATCTAGACCGTATAACGAGTACGGAAGACAACTGTCATTTTTCAAGTGTGATTCCAAACGGAAGAACATGAAAAGGCAAGTATGTACTATGTTTACCAGCAGTTCTATTAGCGTACTTGGGAGGTCTGGAAAACAAAGCACGCATTGGAGCGTACTTTTTGTTTCCCTACACTGGAGAGGCTTTCCCATAACACATTGCAAAAAAGCAAAAATTCCTAAAACTGAATTAATGGCGGGCTGAAGTCTCTGCTTGGGAGAAAATTATCCACAGGAATAAGGAATAACTTTGTTAAATATAAGTATTGCGTTGACTTAGACACCAAATTATGTTAAAAAGGTCAAAAAAATAAAAAATGTTGAACATTTTTAGAATTCAAAAATTCAAAAAATTTGAATTCAAATGTTGAGTCCGCCCGCTAGCGAATGTTGTTTATCTGCCCGCTAGCCAAGCTAAGTTAGCCCGTTGGACGCGATGGATAGTTAGTAGGAGATCTCGTCCTGGTTATCGGCTGTCTAGGGATGAATAACTAAAATAACTAATCGTAAAATCAGCAGTGTCAATTGTGAAGACCCGGACAGTTTTTAAACCTGAATTGGTGAACTTGCTAGCCAGCCATCTTCTCTGCGCTGCCTCATATTGACAGCTTTGGTAGAGAATGTATGATCAACAAACGGGTTGAGAGTAGAAATGTATATTTTCTTTTTAAACAGAGTTGGTCCCCGTTAAGATACCTTGATATTTATACAATTTCCTGTCTTCATCTCTCCGTTATTCATGAGCTGATCCACCATCTTTATAATCATCAACTCCATTTTGCTAAATAGGAGATATTCTGCGATTTGTTGGAGGTCAAACCTGTATTACAAGGTTTGTATGATTGGACAACGCCTAATGGTGCGCTCTGTGCATCCTGAGAGTGCTCTATGTTGCCATAGCCTAGGCCTGCTGCTGAAATATGTTGAATTAATTGATGAACATGGACGCTAACGATAACGATAACGCTAACGCTAACGCTAACGCTAACGATAACGATAACGCTCTGAATTTATGAACGACCTGTTTCACAATTCATAACAATGTCATTGGCCATCAAAGATACTCTTTCATTAGTAACTATCGGTTTCACTTGAAATCTTTATGTAGTGAAACCTTTTACACTGTGAAACCTTTTAAACTGTGAAATCTTTACATAGTGAAACCTTTTAAACTGTGAAATCTTTACATAGTGAAACCTT
>NC_034194.2:42846790-42921301 GCF_002021735.2 Oncorhynchus kisutch
ATAGTGAAGTGGAAATGTCTAGTAGCAACAACGGTTCAGTCGCAATATAGTCAGCCACACAACCGCCACACAAGCTGACAGAACGGGACCGCCGAGTGCTGAAGGGCGTAGCTTGTAAAAAATCAACTGTTCTCAGTGCAACATTCAGTACCGAGTCCCAAACTTCCTCTGGAAGCAACGTCAGCACAATAACTGTTTGTCGGGAGCTTCATAAAATGTTTTTCCATGGCTGAGCAGCCACACGCAAGCCTAAGATTACCATGCGCAATGTCAAGCGTCGGCTGGAGTGGTGTAAAGCTCGCCGCCATTAGACTCTGGAGCAGTGGAAACGCGTTCTCTGGAGTGATGAATCACGCTTCACCATCTGGCAGTCCGACGGACTAATCTGAGTTTGATGTATGCCAGGAGAACGTTACCTGCCCCAATGCATAGTGACAACTGTAAAGTTTTGTGGAGGAGGAATAATGGCCTGGGGCTGGTTTTTATGGTTCAGGCCCCTTAGTTCCAGTGAAGGAAAATGTTAAACTACAGCATACAATGACATTCTAGATGATTCTGTGCATCCAACTTTGTGGCAACAGTTTGGGGAAGGCCCTTTCCTGTTTCAGCATGACAATTAATGAACAAAGTGAGATCCATACAGAAAATGATTTGTCGAGATTGGTGTGGAGGAACTTGACTGACCAGCACAAAGCCCTGACCTCAACCCTATCGAACACTTTTGAGATTAATTGGAATTCCAACTGCGAGCCTGAAGGCCTAATCACCCAACATCAGTGCCCGACCTCACTAATGCTCTTGTGGCTGAATAGAAGCAAGTCCCCATAGCAATGTTCCAAAATCTAGTGGAAAGCCTTCCCAGAAGAGTGGAGGCTAGAGTGTCTGTCTGTATCATGAGGCAGCATGCTGCTAGAGTGTCTGTCTGCATCACGAGGCAGCATACTGCTAGAGTGTCTGTCTGCATCATGAGGCAGCATACTGCTAGAGTGTCTCTCTGTATCACGAGGCAGCATGCTGCTAGAGTGTGTCTGTCTGTATCACGAGGCAGCATGCTGCTAGAGTGTCTGTCTGTATCACGAGGCAGCATGCTGCTAGAGTGAGTCTGTCTGTATCATGAGGAGCATGCTGCTAGATTGTCTGTCTGCATCACGAGGCAGCATACTGCTAGAGTGTCTGTCTGCATCATGAGGCAGCATACTGCTAGTGTGTCTCGTGGTGTCACGAGGCAGCATACTGCTAGAGTGTCTCTCTGTATCACGAGGCAGCATGCTGACACTCAGGCAGCAGAAAGGGAAATTATATTGAGAGCAATATACCCACCGGAACAATTAAATTGAACAGAGAATCTGGATAGTTTGGAATGGAACAGAGAATCTGTTCAGTTTGGAATGGAACAGAGAATCTGGAAAGTTTGACATGGAACAGGAAAATCTGGATAGTGTGAAATGGAACGGAGAATCTGGATAGTTTGTAATGGAACAGAGAATCTGGATAGTTTGGAATGGAACAGAGAATCTGGAAAGTTTGACATGGAACAGGAAAATCTGGATAGTGTGAAATGGAACGGAGAATCTGGATAGTTTGAAATGGAACAGAGAATCTGGATAGTTTGGAATGGAACAGATAATCTGGAGAGTTTGACATGGAACAGGAAAATCTGGATAGTGTGAAATGGAACAGAGAATCTGCATCGTTTGTAATGGAACAGAGAATCTATCTAGTTTGGAATGGAACAGAGAATATATCTAGTTTGAAATGGAACAGAGAATATATCTAGTTTGGAATGGAACAGAGAATATATCTAGTTTGGAATGGAACAGAGAATATATCTAGTTTGGAATGGAACAGAGAATATATCTAGTTTGGAATGGAACAGAGAATATATCTAGTTTGGAATGGAACAGAGAATATATCTAGTTTGAAATGGAACAGAGAATCTGGATAGTTTGGAATGGAACAGAGAATATATCTAGTTTGAAATGGAACAGGGAATATATCTAGTTTGAAATGGAACAGAGAATCTGGATAGTTTGGAATGGAACAGAGAATATATCTAGTTTGGAATGGAACAGAGAATATATCTAGTTTGAAATGGAACAGAGAATCTGGATAGTTTGGAATGGAACAGGGAATATATCTATTTTGAAATGGAACAGGGAATATATCTAGTTTGAAATGGAACAGAGAATATATCTAGTTTGGAATGGAACAGGGAATATATCTAGTTTGGAATGGAACAGAGAATATATCTAGTTTGGAATGGAACAGAGAATATATCTAGTTTGGAATGGAACAGAGAATATATCTAGTTTGGAATGGAACAGAGAATATATCTAGTTTGGAATGGAACAGAGAATATATCTAGTTTGGAATGGAACAGAGAATATATCTAGTTTGGAATGAAACAGAGAATATATCTAGTTTGGAATGAAACAGAGAATATATCTAGTTTGTAATGGAACAGAGAATATATCTAGTTTGGAATGGAACAGAGAATATATCTAGTTTGGAATGGAACAGAGAATATATCTAGTTTGGAATGGAACAGGGAATATATCTAGTTTGGAATGGAACAGAGAATATATCTAGTTTGGAATGGAACAGAGAATATATCTAGTTTGGAATGGAACAGAGAATATATCTAGTTTGGAATGGAACAGGGAATATATCTAGTTTGGAATGGAACAGAGAATATATCTAGTTTGGAGTGGAACAGAGAATATATCTAGTTTGGAATGGAACAGAGAATATATCTAGTTTGGAATGGAACAGGGAATATATCTAGTTTGGAATGGAACAGGGAATATATCTAGTTTGGAATGGAACAGAGAATATATCTAGTTTGGAATGGAACAGAGAATATATCTAGTTTGGAATGGAACAGAGAATATATCTAGTTTGGAATGGAACAGAGAATATATCTAGTTTGGAATGGAACAGAGAATATATCTAGTTTGAAATGGAACAGAGAATCTGGATAGTTTGGAATGGAACAGAGAATATATCTAGTTTGAAATGGAACAGGGAATATATCTAGTTTGAAATGGAACAGAGAATCTGGATAGTTTGGAATGGAACAGAGAATATATCTAGTTTGGAATGGAACAGAGAATATATCTAGTTTGAAATGGAACAGAGAATCTGGATAGTTTGGAATGGAACAGGGAATATATCTATTTTGAAATGGAACAGGGAATATATCTAGTTTGAAATGGAACGGAGAATATATCTAGTTTGAAATGGAACAGAGAATCTGGATAGTTTGGAATGGAACAGAGAATATATCTAGTTTGGAATGGAACAGAGAATATATCTAGTTTGGAATGAAACAGAGAATATATCTAGTTTGGAATGAAACAGAGAATATATCTAGTTTGTAATGGAACAGAGAATATATCTAGTTTGGAATGGAACAGAGAATATATCTAGTTTGGAATGGAACAGGGAATATATCTAGTTTGGAATGGAACAGAGAATATATCTAGTTTGGAATGGAACAGAGAATATATCTAGTTTGGAATGGAACAGAGAATATATCTAGTTTGGAATGGAACAGAGAATATATCTAGTTTGGAATGGAACAGAGAATATATCTAGTTTGGAATGAAACAGAGAATATATCTAGTTTGTAATGGAACAGAGAATATATCTAGTTTGGAATGGAACAGAGAATATATCTAGTTTGGAATGGAACAGAGAATATATCTAGTTTGGAATGGAACAGAGAATATATCTAGTTTGGAATGGAACAGAGAATATATCTAGTTTGGAATGGAACAGAGAATATATCTAGTTTGGAATGGAACAGAGAATATATCTAGTTTGAAATGGAACAGAGAATATATCTAGTTTGGAGTGGAACAGAGAATATATCTAGTTTGGAGTGGAACAGAGAATATATCTAGTTTGGAATGAAACAGAGAATATATCTAGTTTGAAATGGAACAGGGAATATATCTAGTTTGGAGTGGAACAGAGAATATATCTAGTTTGGAATGAAACAGAGAATCTGGATAGTTTGGAATGGAACAGAGAATATATCTAGTTTGAAATGGAACAGAGAATCTGGATAGTTTGGAATGTTTGTGTTCTGTTTCTTTTTCAATAGAATTGAACTGTAGTTCAGACATGACTGTTTTTCCAATATCAACTTTACATGTCCTTCCTGAAAGTTACACACAAAAACATGCTAAACCCATACATCTCAAACATATTTTTAGGGTTAAAACGAGGTGAATGGCCAACTTGCATTAGAATACATGAATTAAAGCCCAGGAGGGGGGGGTTAGGCCGAGTGGAGCGTGTGTAAATGGAACCTAATTCTCTTTTTATCCACTTTTCTCTCTACGCGTATTCTGATCCTGATAATAGCATGCTATTCCCCTGCTATTCACTTCAGGGTGGAGATTAAATAAATGAAGGTGTGGCGGAGGTGTGTCCACAGATACGTCGTATTCTGACCTTGACTTAATTCCCTCATAATTCCACCACCTTTATGCGAGAGGAAACTATGAATAAGGTCTAGGGAACCTATCGGTTCCAAGGTGGGAAAAGGATCTACTTTATTCTGAATGAAATAACACCATACTCCATGCACCATACTCCATGCACCATACTCCATGCACCATACTCCATGCAGTGTAATTTACCACTTCATACAAGCTATTGATAAGTACAGTAAGTGAGTAATCTGTATGGATAATGGAATTGTAAATATAAATTACACTTGTTTCAAATGTTTTTGACCTCATAATAGTTGGAGACATTTGGAAGCAACCTGAAGCATATCAACATACCACAGTAAAGTTTATGAAATGCTGTGCCATTATTAAATTGGACAGGCCATTTAACTTGCAGGGATGGGCACTCTCGAACGTCTTCATTGTAGGCTACCCCGACTTTCTCTGTTTCCTATTTCTATCATGTTAAATATTAGCCACTATCAGCATCAACAGTCAGTATGCCTAATAACCACACATGTTCAACTGAAAATGGACTGTTAGTTCCCTTCAGTTGGCATAGCCTACATTATCATTGAATTTACTGTCAGTTCCCTTCAGTTGGCATAGCCTACATTATCATTCCATTTACTGTTAGTTCCCTTCGGTTGGCATAGACTACATTATAATTCAATATACTGTTAGTTCCCTTCAGTTGGCATAGCCTACATTATCCCACATTTTTTATATGGCCTTCCTGCTACAGTATTAGCCAAACTAATTGAATAACAGATTCAATACATAGTGTCTACCCTCCCAAAAAATGAAAAGGAAGTTTGTTCTGAAGTTTCTGTCCTATATCTGAGATTGAAGGGAAAAACTATATATAGAAATATATATATATATATATTTTAAAATGTATTTAACCCCTTATTTTTGGAACTAAACAGTCTCCATATACATGTCATCTAGTGAGTGTGTGTGTGTATATATATATATATATATATATGTGTATATATATGTCTAGTGAGTATGTGTGTATATAGATATATATATAGATCATATATGTGTGTGTATACAGTGCCTTGCGAAAGTATTCGTCCCCCTTGAACTTTGCGACCTTTTGCCACATTTCAGGCTTCAAACATAAAGATATAAAACTGTATTTTTTTGTGAAGAATCAACAACAAGTGAGACACAATCATGAAGTGGAATGACATTTATTGGATATTTCAAACTTTTTTAACAAATCAAAAACTGAAAAATTGGACGTGCAAAATTATTCAGCCCCTTTACTTCCAGTGCAGCAAACTCTCTCCAGAAGTTCAGTGAGGATCTCTGAATGATCCAATGTTGACCTAAATGACTAATGATGATAAATACAATCCACCTGTGTGTAATCAAGTCTCTGTATAAATGCACCTGCACTGTGATAGTCTCAGAGGTCCGTTAAAAGCGCAGAGAGGATCATGAAGAACAAGGAACACACCGGGCAGGTCCGAGATACTGTTGTGAAGAAGTTTAAAGCCGGATTTGGATACAAAAAGATTTCCCAAACTTTAAACATCCCAAGGAGCACAAATGTTTTAAATGGTATCTTTTATTTACGTATTAGGGTACCTTTGAATAAATAAACGTTGTCTGACTTGTTTGGAAAAGTTTATTAGTAATGTTTGGGATTCATTTTGTATACATTTTGATGGAGGGAAACTGGGTGGATTATTGACTGAAACGCACCAGCTAAACTGAGTTTTTATGGATATAAAGAAGAACACTATCGAACAAAAGGACCATTTGTGATGTATCTGGGACCTTTTGGAGTGCCAACAGAAGAAGATCATCAAAGGTAAGGCATTTATTATATCGCTATTTCTGACTGTCGTGGCGCACCTGCCTGGTTGAAATATGTTTTTCATGCTTTTGTATGCTGGCCTCAGATAATCACATGGTGCGCTTTTGCCATAAAGTCTTTTTTGAAATATTTTATGAAAGTAACATATTTATAATTCTGTAGTTTGAATTTCTGCAATTTCACCGGATGTTGGCCAGGCTACCCATATGAAGTTTTAACAAACTATCGTTTTGGCAAGTCGGTTAGAACATCTACCTTGTGCATGACACAAGTAATTTTTTTTCCAACAATTGTTTACAGACAGATTATTTCACTTATAATTCACTGTATCACAATTCCAGTGGGTCAGAAGTTTACATCCACTAAGTTGACTGTGCCTTTAAACAGCTTGGAAAATTCCAGAAAATTATGTCATGGCTTTAGAAGCTTCAGATATGCTAATCGACATCATTTGAGTCAATTGGAAGTGTACCTGTGGATGTATTTCAAGGCCTACCTTCAAACTCAGTGCCTATTTGCTTGACATCATGGGGAAATCAAAAGAAATCAGCCAAGACCTCAGAAAAAAAATTGTAGACCTCCACAAGTCTGGTTCATCCTTTGGAGCAATTTCCAAATGCCTGAAGTTACCACGTTCATCTGTACAAACAATAGTACGCAAGTATAAACACCACGGGACCATGCAGCCATCATACCACTCAGGTAGAAGACGTGTTCTGTCTAATAGAGTTGAACATACTTTGGTGCGAAAACTGCAAATCAATCCCAGAACAACAGCAATGGACCTTATGAAGATGCTGGAGGAAACAGGTACAAAAGTATCTATATCCACAGTAAAACGAGTCCTACATCAACACAACCTGAAAGGCAACTCAGCAAGGAAGAAGCCACTACTCCAAAACTGCCATGAAAAAGCCAGACTACTGTTTGCAACTGCACATGGGGACAAAGATCGTACCTCTTGGAGAAATGTCCTCTGGTCTGATGAAACAATAATAGAACTGTTTGGTCATAATGACCATCGGTATGTTTGGAAGATAAAGGGGGAGGCTTGCAAGCCGAAGAACACCTTCCCAACCGTGAAGCATGGGGGTGGCAGCATCATGTTGTGGGGGTGCTTTGCTGCAGGAGGGACTGGTGCACTTCACAAAATAGATGGCATCATGAGGGAAAATGATATGGATATATTGACGCAACATCTCAAGACATCAGTCGGGAAGTTAAAGCTTGGTCGCAAATGGGTCTTCCAAATGGACAATGACCCCAAGCATACGCTGTGGCAAAATGGCTCAAGGACAACAATGTCAAGGTATTGGAGTGGCCATCAGAAAATTTGTGGGCAGAATTGAAATAGCATGTCTGAGCAAGGAAGCCTACAAACCTGACTCAGTTACACCAGCTCTGTCAGGAGGAATGTTCCAAAATTCACCCAACTTATTGTGAGAAGCTTGTGGAAGGCTAGCCGACACGTTTGACCCATGTTAAACAATTCAAAGGCAATGCTACCAAATACTAATTGAGTGTATGTAAACTTCTGACCCACTGGGAATGTGGTGAATGAAATAAAATCTGAAATAAATAATTCTCTCTACTATTATTCTGACATTTCACACTCTTAAAATAATGTGGTGATCCTAACTGACCTAAAACAGGGTACTTTAACTTGGATTAAATGAATTGTGAAAAACGTATTTAAATGTATTTGGCTAAGGTGTATGTAAACTTCCGACTTCAACTGTACGTGTTCATGAGAGTCTCACCTTTCGCAGAGGGGTCATATTGGTATGTAGCCCAAACTGCTACAGACAGACTTGTAGGGGTCGTAGAGGGGTCATAGTGTAGGCTAAACCGTGTGGATGCTACAGCCAATTCTGGTCTGTCAAACACCACTCTAGCTCTGTCACCTTCCACGGCAGACGAGGAAGTACGAGATCGGCGTATAGGGTGGATTGAGACGCATCCCAATGCCAAAAAAAAGTGATATCTCTAGCTTAAGCTATTATTATGCTAACTAGATTTTGGCAGCGGAACGGCTCTAGGAGGTTAAATACTTTCCTAACCCTAAATAATAACTTTTTTTTATTTTTATCTACCAGTTGGTGCTGAAACAGGGATTACTTTTTAGAGGGCTTTCTGTCATTGATCCCTAATATTCTGAACCCATTTTCTCTATGTATTCTAGTGAGTGTCGACCAAATTCAAACTTAAAGGTGCCCCCGAATTTAAAAGATGGCTTAAGGCTCAAACTTAAAGGTGCCCCATGAATTTAAAGGGATGGCTGAAGGCTCAAACTTAAAGGTCCCCCCCCCCGAATTTAAAGGGATAGCTTAAGGCTCAAACTTAAAGGTCCCCCCCCCGAATTTAAAGGGATGGCTTAAGGCTCAAACTTAAAGGTGCCCCCCCCCCCCCCCGAATTTAAAGGGATGGCTTAAGGCTCAAACTTAAAGGTCCCCCCCCCCGAATTTAAAGGGATGGCTTAAGGCTCAAACTTAAAGGTCCCCCCCCCCCCGAATTTAAAGGGATGGCTTAAGGCTCAAACTTAAAGGTGCCCCCCGAATTTAAAGGGATGGCTTAAGGCTCAAACTTAAAGGTGCCCCCCGAATTTAAAGGGATGGCTTAAGGCTCAAACTTAAAGGTGCCCCCCAAATTTAAAGGGATGGCTTAAGGCTCAAGGCAGCCACACCTGCTACGTGACTGAATAAGGTAAGACTGAAAACCACATTTTTTATTTATTTTACTAGGCAAGTCAGTTAAGAACAAATTCTTATTTTAAATGACAGCCTAGGAACAATGGGTTAACTGCCTTGTTCAGGGGCAGAACTATAGATTTTTACCTTGTCAGCTCGAACTTGCAACCTTTCTGTTACTAGTCCAACGCTCTAACCACTAGGCTACCCTGCCACCCCGGGGGGGAAAGTGCTTAGGAAAGGCGTCAAATCCTATGTCCAAATCAACCCGTAGTGCACTATATGAGGCGCCAGGTAGCCTAGTGGTTATAGCTTTGGACTAGTAACCGAAAGGTTGCAAGATCCAAGTCCGAAAGGTTGCAAGATCCAACTCAACTAACCCCTTTGGCTCAACTAACCCCTTTGGGTCAACTAACCCCTTTGGTTCAACTAACCCCTTTGGTTCAACTAACCCCTTTGGGTCAACTAACCCCTTTGGCTCAACTAACCCCTTTGGGTCAACTAACCCCTTTGGCTCAACTAACCCCTTTGGCTCAACTAACCCCTTTGGTCAGGTTAATCTCTCTGTAGGTGAGGGCCCTGACTCTTCTCTCGGTTCATCTCTCTGTAGGTGAGGACGCTGACTCTTCTCTAGGTTCATCTCTCTGTAGTTGAGGGCTCTGACTCTTCTCTAGGTTCATCTCTCTGTAGGTGAGGGCTCTGACTCTTCTCTAGGTTCATCTCTCTGTAGGTGAGGGCTCTGACTCTTCTCTAGGTTCATCTCTCTGTAGGTGAGGGCTCTGACTCTCCTCCAGGTTCATCTCTCTGTAGGTGAGGACTCTGACTCTCCTCCAGGTTCATCTCTCTGTAGGTGAGGGCTCTGACTCTTCTCTAGGTTCATCTCTCTGTGGGTGAGGGCTCTGACTCTTCTCTGGGTTAATCTCTCTGTAGGTGAGGGCTTTGACTCTTCTCTAGGTTCATCTCTCTGTAGGTGAGGGCTTTGACTCTTCTCTAGGTTCATCGCTCTGTAGGTGAGGGCTTTGTGGTGGAATGTGTTGGCATCGTTTCTTTTTAGGTGGTTGTAGAATTTAGCAGCTATTTTCTAGATGTTGATAACTAGTGTGTATAGTCCTAATTATGCTCTGCATGCTTTGTTTGGAGTTTTGCATTGCAAAGGAAGGATATTTTTGCAGAATTCTGCATGCAGAGTATCAATTGAGTGTTTGTCCCATTTTGTGAAAATTTGGTTGGTGAGTGGACTCCAGACCTCGCAATGGATTCTATACGTAACTGATTTAAATATATATTTTTAAAGATTCTAATTGAGATTCTAATTGGGATGTAGAAGGCCCTTCTTGCCTTGACTCTCAGATCGTTCACAGCCTTGTGGAAGTTATCTGTGGCGCTGATGTTTAGGAGGAGGTTTGTGTAGTTTTTTGTGTGCTCTAAGACAAGTGTCCAGATGGAATTTGTATTTGTTGTCCTGGCTACCGGACCTTTTTTGGAACACCATTATTTTTGTCTGACTGAGATTCACTGTCAGGGCCCAGGTCTGTCAGGGCCCAGGTCTGTCAGGGCCCAGGTCTGTCAGGGCCCAGGTCTGTCAGGGCCCAGGTCTGTCAGGGCCCAGGTCTGTCAGGGCCTAGGTCTGTCAAGGCCCAGGTCTGTCAGGGCCCAGGTCTGTCAGGGCCCAGGTCTGACAAAATCTGTACAGAAGATCAAGGTGATGCTATAGGCCCTCCTTGGTCAGGGACAGAAGCACCAGATCATCAGCAAACAGTAGACGTTTGATTTCCAAATCCAGTAGGGTGAGGGCAGGTGTTGCAGACTGTTGCCCTCTCCAATTCATTTATATAAATGCTGAAGAGGGTGGGGCTCAAGCTGCCTCTCTGTCTCCCCTCACGGCCCAGAGGAAAGAAATCTGTGTGTATTCTATCTGCTTGCCTGTTGTTATTGTACATTGATTTTAAAATATAATATGTTTTTCTCCTCAGCACTTTCCATCAATTTGTATAGCAGACCCTCATGCCAAATGGAGTCAAAAGCTTTTTTGAAATCAACAAAGCATTAGAAGTCTTTGCTTTTCTTAAGGTTTGTTTGTCAATTAGGGTGTGCAGAGTGTATACATTATGTGGTTTGTCAAATAGGGTGTGCAGAGTGTATACATTATGTGGTTTGCTCAGGACATTGTTTTCACTGAGGAAATGTTGGAGTCCGCTGTTGATGATACTGCAGAGGATTTTTCTGAGATTGCCATTGACACAGATTCCACTGTAATTATTGGGGTCAAATCTGTATCCACTTTTGTGGATTGGGGTGATCAGACCTTGGTTCCAAATATTGGGGAAGATGCCAGAGCTGAGGATAATGTTGAAGAATTTAAGAATAGCCCATTTTAATTCATAGTCTGTCTCACTCACTCACACACTCACACACTCACTCACTCACTCACTCACTCACTCACTCACTCACTCACACACACACACACACACACACACACACACACAGCCTCTCTCTCTGTCTTTCTTTTTCTCTCTTCCTCTCTATCGACTGAATGGATTTTCAAACGTTTGTAGGTGCCGATACATTTATAAATCTTTAGAGGGCAAATATAGATGAGGATGTGAGAGATAGTTGGAATATTAAATGAATGAAATTGACCAACTTTACTGTCCGCATGCGACAGAAAATGACTGGTGAAGCGTTTCCGTGAGTTTCATGTTATATTGAAACCTGTTTGCTAAATATTGCTGGCGGCAGGGTAGCCTAGTGGTTAGAGCGTTAGACTAATAACCAGAAGGTTGCAAGTTCAAACCCCCGAGCTGACAAGGTTCAAATCTGTTGTTCTGCCCCTGAACAGGCAGTTAACCCACTGTTCCTAGGCTGTCATTGAAAATAAGAATTTGTTCTTAACTGACTTTACTAGTTAAATAAAGGTCAAATAAATCAAAAAATATGCGCAGTATTTCATACAACGTGCAATAGGAGATGATCAAACCACGTTGGATACGATTATTCATTAGAAACCGCAGGGAATGATGGGAAACATGCCGTGTTGATAACTAAAGACGGCAGAAAGCAAACAAACAAACACATGAACACATCATTCTAAGCTCCAAGCTGCATGACCAAACGGAAAAATAGGATTTTCTCATTAGTGAAGAGCCCATGGGTACATCCCAAATGACATCCTATTACCTATTTAGTGCACATAAGGCTCTGGTTAAAAGTAGTGCACTATGTAGGGGATAGGGTGTAGATCATCATAATGGGAGAAAACAAAGTTTAAAAAAAAACCTAGATAATCATTAAGTACTCCATGAAAAGTTAAACTCTGCATCCTTTAGGGATATTATTATAATATGTCAACTCTCGCTCTCTCTCTTTCGCTCTCTTTCTCTCTCTTTCTCTCTTTCTCTCTCTTTCTCTCTCTCTCGCTCTCACCCTCTCGCTCGCTCTCTTTCTCTCTCTTTCTCTCTCTCTCGCTCTCACCCTCTCGCTCGTTCTCTTTCTATCTCTTTCTCTCTCTTTCTCTCTCTCTCACTCTCACCCGCTCGGTCGCTCTCTTTCTCTCTCTTTCTGTCTTCCTCTCTCTCTCGCTCTCACCCTCTCGCTCACTCTCTTTCTCTCTCTTTCTCTGTCTTCCTCTCTCTCTCGCTCTCACCCTCTCGCTCACTCTCTTTCGCTCTCTTTCTCTCTCTCTCTCTCTCTCTCTCTTTCTCTCTCTCTCGCTCTCTCTTTCTCTCTCTTTCTCTCTCTCTCGCTCTCTCGCTCTCACCCTCTCGCTCGCTCTCTTTCACTCTCTTTCTCTCTCACTCTCTTTCTATCTTTTTCTCTTTTTCTCTCACTCACTCACTCACTCACTCACTCACTCACTCACTCACTCACTCACTCACTCACTCACTCACTCACTCACTCACTCACTCACACAATTCAATTCAAAGGGCTTTATTGGCATGGGAACATATGTTTACATTGCCAAAGCAAGTGAAATAGATAATAAACCAAATTGAAATAAACAATCAAAAATGAACAGTAAACATTACACTCACAAAATTTCAAATGTCATATTATGTCTATAAACAGTGTTGTAACGATGTGCAAATAGTTAAACCCTTTTGTGACTAGGAGGCAGTATTTTCATTTTTTGAAAAAGAACGTTCCCGTAATAAACAGGATATTTTGTCAGGACAAGATGCTAGAATATGCATATCATTGACAGCTTAGGATATAAAACACTCTAAAGTTTCCAAAACTGTAAAAATATTGTCTGTGAGTATAACAGAACTGATATTGCAGGCGAAAGCCTGAGAAAAATCCAATACGGAAGTGACTCATCTTTTGAAAGCTCTGCGTTCCAATGCGTCCCTATTGAGCAGTGAATGGGCTATCAACCAGATTACTTTTTCTCCGTATTCCCCAAGGTGTCTACAGCATTGTGACGTAATACCTACATGGCTACATTGCGCAACTGGTCACCTGATGGCTCCCAGAGTGATTCTCGCGTAAAATACAGAGGTAGCCAATATTCCAATCGGTCCTACTGAAAAACCAATTGTCCCGGTGGATATATTATCGAATAGATATTTGAAAAACACCTTGAGGATTGATTATTAACAACGTTTGCCATGTTTCTGTCGATATTTTTCGGCGTTTTCGTGACTGCAATTTCCGGGCGATTTCTCAGCCAAATGTGAAGAACAAACGGGAGCTATTTCGCCTACAAAAATAATATTTTTGGGAAAAAAGGAACATTGGCTATCTAACTGGGAGTCTCGTGAGTGAAAACATCCGAAGCTCATCAAAGGTAAACGATTTAATTTGATTGCTTTTCTGATTTCCGTGACCAAGTTACCTGCTGCTAGCTGGACAAAATGCTATGCAAGGCTATCGATAAACGTACACAAATGCTTGTCTAGCTTTGGCTGTAAAGCATATTTTTAAAATCTGAGATGACAGGGTGATTAACAAAAGGCTAAGCTGTGTCTCAATATATTTCACTTGTGATTTTCATGAATAGGAAGATTTTCTAGGAATATTTATGTCCGTTGCGTTATGCTAATTCGTGTCAGTCGATGATTACACTCCCGCATGCGGAGTCACTAGAGGTTTTAAAGTACAAAAGGGAAAATAAATAAACATAAATATGGGTTGTATTTACAATGGTGTTTGTTCTTCACTGGTTGCCCTTTTCTTGTGGCAGCAGGTCACAAATCTTGCTGCTGTGATGGCACACTGTAGTATTGAACCCAATAGATATGGGAGTTAATCCAAATTGGGTTTGTTTTCAAATTCTTTGTGGGTATTTGTAATCTGAGGGAAATATGTGTCTCTAAAATGGTCATACATTTGGCAGGAGGTTGAGAAGTGCAGTTCAGTTTCCACCTTATTTTGTGGGCATTGTGCACATAGCCTGGTTTCTGCCTACGGCTGCCTCTCTCAATAGCAAGGCTATGCTCATTGAATCTGTACATAGTCAAATATTTTCTTAATTTTGGGTCTTTCTCTCTCTCTTTTTCTCCTCTCTCTCTCTTGCTGAGGGAAGATATATATATCTTATCTCACTCTTCCCCTCTCTCTCTCTTCCACCTCTCTCTCTTCCCCCCTCCATCTCTCCATCTCGCTCTCTCGCTCTCTCTCTGTTTCTCTGTCTCTCCCTGTCTCTCTGTCTCTCTCTTTCACCTCTCGCTCTCTCTTCCCCCCTCCCTCCCTCCCTCCCTCCCTCTGTCTGTCTGTCTGTCTGTCTGTCTGTCTGTCTGTCTGTCTGTCTGTCTGTCTGTCTGTCTGTCTGTCTGTCTGTCTGTCTGTCTGTCTGTCTGTCTGTCTGTCTGTCTGTCTGTCTGTCTGTCTGTCTGTCTGTCTGTCTGTCTGTCTGTCTGTCTGTCTGTCTGTCTGTCTGTCTGTCTGTCTGTCTGTCTGTCTGTCTGTCTGTCTGTCTCTCTCTCTCTGTATCTCTCTCTCTGTATCTCTCTCTCTGTCTCTCTTTCTCTCATCACAACTCTCCAGTTTAGTCTCAGTCTGACAATTGCAGGCATGAATTAAATATATTTTAGGGAGACCAAGGGGTCACAATCTCATCACCTCCATACTAAGACATAATTATTATATTTTAATACATTGTAATAAAAAAAAGCCCACTAAAATGAATGGTGGTTCAACCAAGGACAAAATGGAAGGGGAAATTCAGAAAACATAAACGGAAGACCAACAAAACTAATAGACTGTGTAAAAAAAACTATAATCTAGTTAAACACCATATCATTACAGAGTGCCTGGATACAGCCCTTAGCCGTGGTGTATTGGCCATATACCACAAACCCCTGAGGTACCTGTTAAAAACTGGTTACCAACACAATTAGACCAGTATATAGTCATTATTTATTGGTCTGATATACCACGGCTTTCCGCCAATCAGCATTCAGGGCTCAAACCACCCAGTTTATAAAACAAATATAACATCTCCCGTCTTCCACCGCTCCTCTCCCTGTTCGGGTGGCGCTCGGCGCTCGGCGTCACCGGTCTACTAGCTGCCACCGATTCCTTTTCCCTTTTCTGTTGGTTTTGTCTTGATTGTTTTCACCTGTACCTTATTTGTTGTTAATTCGGGGCTATTTAAGCCTTCCCGTCTGCTGTTGTGAGGGCTTCCTGTCTGTCAGTGGATGTTTGTGTTTTGTTCCTATACGGATTGTTTGCTGTCCCGTTTTGGTGGTCATTGTGCCTGTTGTTTTGGCTTGACCCAGCGTGGAATAAATACGTCTCATTTGGAAACTTTGTTCTCTGCACCTGATTCCACACCCACCACACACACACCAGAGCTAGCCAGCGCCGTCAATCACTCCTGAGTTCCATCAATCACTCCTGGGCTGCAGTCACCTATCCGGACCCGTTTTACTGCCTACGCGGAGCCCCACCGGGCCTTCACAACTGGACTGCTGACGTTATCTACCCGAAGGAGATCCGGCTGGCTCCTCCGTCGCGACGTTACCTGAACGCCCATCTGCGGCCTGCTAACCGTTAGCTGTCTTACCGGCTGCTATCTGAATAGACAATCGGACAATTTATTTATTTTTATTATTATTATGTTTTCTTCTTGGGCCTCTATAACTATATCTATTGTTTTTATTTTTGTTGTTGTTGTGTGATTTGGATTAATCCCCTCTACCACACGGAACCCCACTAATCTACTGACAGAACGCAAGAGGTGGCTAATAACAGACCTCCATCCTATGCTAGCTTGCTACCGATGGCCTGGCTAGCTGTCTAAATCACCAACCAACCTCTCCACTCACTGAACCCTTTTGATCACTCGACTAAGCATGCCTCTCCTTAATGTCAATATGTCTTGTCCATTGCTGTTCTGGTTAGTGTTTATTGGCTTATTTCACTGTAGAGCCTCTAGTCCTGCTCACTATACCTTATCCAACCTATTAGTTCCACCACCCACACATGCAATGACATCTCCTGGTTTCAATGATGTTTCTAGAGACAATATCTCTCTCTTCATCACTCAATACATAGGTTTACCTCCACTGTATTCACATCCTACCATACATTTGTCTGTACATTATACCTTGATGCTATTTTATCGCCCCCAGAAACCTCCTTTTACTCTATGTTCCAGACGTTCTAGACGACCAATTCTCATAGCTTTTAGCCATAACCTTATTCTACTCCTCCTATGTTCCTCTGGCGATGTAGAGGTGAATCCAGGCCCTGCAGTGCCTAGCTCCACTCCTATTCCCCAGGCGCTCTCTTTTGACGACTTCTGTAACCGTAATAGCCTTGGTTTCATGCATGTTAACATTAGAAGCCTCCTCCCTAAGTTTGTTCTATTCACTGCTTTAGCACACTCTGCCAACCCGGATGTTTTAGCTGTGTCTGAATCCTGGCTTAGGAAGACCACCAAAAATTCAGAAATTTTAATTCCAAACTACAACATTTTCAGACAAGATAGAACTGCCAAAGGGGGCGGTGTTGCAATCTACTGCAAAGATAGCCTGCAGAGTTCTGTCCTACTATCCAGGTCTGTACCCAAACAATTTGAACTTCTACTTTTAAAAATCCACCTCTCTAAAAACAAGTCTCTCACCGTTGCCGCCTGCTATAGACCACCCTCTGCCCCCAGCTGTGCTCTGGACACTATATGTGAACTGATTGCCCCCCATCTATCTTCAGAGTTCGTGCTGCTAGGCGACCTAAACTGGAACATGCTTAACACCCCAGCCATCCTACAATCTAAACTTGATGCCCTCAATCTCACACAAATTATCAATGAACCTACCAGGTACCTCCCCAAAGCCTTAAACACGGGCACCCTCATAGATATCATCCTAACCAACTTCCCCTCTAAATACACCTCTGCTGTCTTCAACCAAGATCTCAGCGATCACTGCCTCATTGCCTGCATCCGTAATGGGTCAGCGGTCAAACGACCTCCACTCATCACTGTAAAACGCTCCCTGAAACACTTCTGCGAGCAGGCCTTTCTAATCGACCTGGCCGGGGTATCCTGGAAGGATATTGATCTCATCCCGTCAGTAGAGGATGCCTGGATATTTAAAAAAAATGCCTTCCTAACCAAGAAATTTAGAACCAGGAACAGATATAGCCCTTGGTTCTCCCCAGACCTGACTGCCCTTAACCAACACAAAAACATCCTATGGCGTTCTGCATTAGCATCGAACAGCCCCCGTGATATGCAGCTGTTCAGGGAAGCTAGAAACCATTATACACAGGCAGTTAGAAAAGCCAAGGCTAGCTTTTTCAAGCAGAAATTTGCTTCCTGCAACACTAACTCAAAAAAGTTCTGGGACACTGTAAAGTCCATGGAGAATAAGAACACCTCCTCCCAGCTGTCCACTGCACTGAAGATAGGAAACACTGTCACCACTGATAAATCCATCATAATTGAGAATTTCAATAAGCATTTTTCTACAGCTGGCCATGCTTTCCACCTGGCTACTCCTACCCCGGACAACAGCACTGCACCCCCAACAGCAACTCGCCCAAGCCTTCCCCATTTCTCCTTCTCCCAAATCCATTCAGCTGATGTTCTGAAAGAGCTGCAAAATCTGGACCCCTACAAATCAGCCGGGCTAGACAATCTGGACCCTTTCTTTCTAAAATTATCTGCCGAAATTGTTGCCACCCCTATTACTAGCCTGTTCAACCTTTCTTTCGTGTCGTCTGAGATTCCCAAAGATTGGAAAGCAGCTGCGGTCATCCCCCTCTTCAAAGGGGGGGACACTCTTGACCCAAACTGCTACAGACCTATATCTATCCTACCGTGCCTTTCTAAGGTCTTCGAAAGCCAAGTCAACAAACAGATTACCGACCATTTCGAATCTCACCATACCTTCTCTGCTATGCAATCTGGTTTCAGAGCTGGTCATGGGTGCACCTCAGCCACGCTCAAGGTCCTAAACGATATCTTAACCCGCCATCGATAAGAAACATTACTGTGCAGCCGTATTCATTGATCTGGCCAAGGCTTTCGACTCTGTCAATCACCACATCCTCATCGGCAGACTCGACAGCCTTGGTTTCTCAAATGATTGCCTCGCCTGGTTCACCAACTACTTCTCTGATAGAGTTCAGTGTGTCAAATCGGAGGGTCTGCTGTCCGGACCTCTGGCAGTCTCTATGGGGGTGCCACAGGGTTCAATTCTTGGACCGACTCCCTTCTCTGTATACATCAATGAGGTCGCTCTTGCTGCTGGTGAGTCCCTGATCCACCTCTACGCAGACGACACCATTCTGTATACTTCCGGCCCTACTCCCTGCCTGGACCCTCCAGGCAAGCTTCAATGCCATACAACTCTCCTTCCGTGGCCTTCAATTTCTCTTAAATACAAGTAAAACTAAATGCATGCTCTTCAACCGATCGCTACTTGCACCTACCCGCCTGTCCAACATCACTACTCTGGACGGCTCTGACTTAGAATACGTGGACAACTACAAATACTTAGGTGTCTGGTTAGACTGTAAACTCTCCTTCCAGACCCATATCAAACATCTCCAATCCAAAGTAAAATCTAGAATTGGCTTCCTATTTCGCAACAAAGCATCCTTCACTCATGCTGCCAAACATACCCTTGTAAAACTGACCATCCTACCAATCCTCGACTTTGGCGATGTCATTTACAAAATAGCCTCCAATACCCTACTCAACAAATTGGATGCAGTCTATCACAGTGCAATCCGTTTTATCACCAAAGCCCCATATAATACCCACCATTGCGACCTGTACGCTCTCGTTGGCTGGCCCTCACTCGTCGCCAAACCCACTGGCTCCATGTCATCTACAAGACCCTGCTAGGTAAAGTCCCCCCTTATCTCAGCTCGCTGGTCACCATAGCATCTCCCACCTGTAGCACACGCTCCAGCAGGTATATCTCTCTAGTCACCCCCAAAACCAATTCTTTCTTTGGCCGCCTCTCCTTCCAGTTCTCTGCTGCCAATGACTGGAACGAACTACAAAAATCTCTGAAACTGGAAACACTTATCTCCCTCACTAGCTTTAAGCACCAACTGTCAGAGCAGCTCACAGATTACTGCACCTGTACATAGCCCACCTATAATTTAGCCCAAACAACTACCTCTTTCCCAACTGTATTTCATTTTTATTTTGCTCCTTTGCACCCCATTATTTTTATTTCTACTTTGCACATTCTTCCATTGCAAAACTACCATTCCAGTGTTTTACTTGCTATATTGTATTTACTTTGCCACCATGGCCTTTTTTGCCTTTACCTCCCTTCTCACCTCATTTGCTCACATTGTATATAGACTTGTTTATACTGTATTATTGACTGTATGTTTGTTTTACTCCATGTGTAACTCTGTATCGTTGTATCTGTCGAACTGCTTTGCTTTATCTTGGCCAGGTCGCAATTGTAAATGAGAACTTGTTCTCAACTTGCCTACCTGGTTAAATAAAGGTAAAATAAATCAAATAAAAAACTCCTAGCTATCGTGACATGGAACTCATCTTTCCAATAACGACGATGGGATAACACGATAAACAATAAATCCACAGCACCTAGCGACCTTAAACCAACACCTGGTGGATCCCTAATAAATCCACAGCACCTAGCGACCTTAAACCAACACCTGGTGGATCCCTAATAAATCCACAGCACCTAGCGACCTTAAACCAACACCTGGTGGATCCCTAATAAATAAAAATCCACAGCACCTAGTGACCTTAAACCAACACCTGGGTGGATCCCTAATAAATCCACAGCACCTAGCGACCTCATCAAGGAGTTTGGATATCTTGGCGTAATGGTTGAAGGTGCTTGACAGTCGCTGGACCCGGGTTTAAGTCCTGGTCGTCAGATAACCCCGAATTCACTACGGTATATTACAGTATATTGCTTTATCTCAGGGGTGTCAAACTCATTCCATGGCGGGCCTAATGTCTGCAGGTTTTGGGTTTTCCCTTTCAATTAAGACCTATGTGTCAAACATCCACGTGTGGGTTTGCTAACTAATTAGTGACCTATGAAGGAGCGAAAACCCACAGACACTCCTCCCTCCGTGGAATGAGTTTGACACATGATGTAAGCCCTACAGGATGTGAGGAGCCTTGTGAGCAGTATACATAACAATGGATATATCAGACCACAACATTTGTTACAGAAGGACGACATTTACTTAAAAAAAGAAAAAAGAAATGTATTTCAATGGATGCGTCTGACATTTCTCACACACAGGATGATTGGGTGTGATGTTTATTCTGAGTCCTCTGGGGTCTGCCTTGCCTATGCCTACAGCAGACAGAACATAGGGATATGGGAGAGATAATCACTGCAAATTCATAGATAGAGAATATCACAAATATATGTTTTGGGTTTTGTTCAGCAATGTACTGTATGGGTTTCCTTACTGTTATTTAGAAAGCAACAGTCTTCATTATTGCAGCCTTTACCAACAAAGAAACCTATATTTTGTCATGTAAATGGTTTTAACCATCTTTGAATAAATACATTTGCATATATTGTATTCAAATTTTATTTTGGGGATATTCTGTTCAGAGATTCTGTTTAGAGATTCTGTTCAGAGATTCTGTTCAGAGATTCTGTTCAGATATTCTGTTCAGAGATTCTGTTTAGAGATTCTGTTCAGATATTCTGTTCAGATAGTCTGCTCCGATATTCTGTTCAGAGATTCTGTTCAGATATTCTGCTCAGAGATTCTGTTCAGATATTCTGTTCCAATATTCTGTTCAAAGATTCTGTTCAGAGATTCTGCTCCGATATTCTGTTCAGAGATTCTGTTCAGAGATTCTGCTCCGATATTCTGCTCCGATATTCTGTTCAGATATTCTGCTCCGATATTCTGATCAGAGATTCTGTTCAGATATTGTCTTTGGGTATGGTCTGCCTTTTAAGAAATGTAAATGTTTTTCACTTTATTCTCTTTTAGGGTATTTATTGAATAATTATCCACACTGACCTTTCAATATAACGTTTTTGTGAGAACTAGAAGCTTTCTCCCAGATTGGTCTGGGCTTAACGACATCAATTATGACTGTGATGATTCTAGTGTTTTGTAACGGAGGTCTGTAGGGCACTCCATTTCTCTCCCGGCCCTTCTCATCTTTTCTTCAGGAATGAGCTAACGCAATTACACAAATATATCAGGTTGAGGTATTTTGATAGGATTTATAGTGTAGTATAGTGTACGTTTGCATAGTATAGTATGATGTAAGTCTGTGTAGTGCAGTGTAGTATAGTACAGTATATTATAGTGCAGTGTGGTGTAGTGTAGTATAGTGTACATCTGCAGTGTATAGTATAATATAGTGTACATCTCTATAGTATAGCAGTGTAGTGTAGTATAGTGTAGTATAACGTGGTGCAGTGTAGTGTAGTGTAGTGTAATAAAGTGGACGTCTGTAGTGTATAGTATAGTATATGTTTGTACAGTATAGTATAGTGTAAGTCTGTATTGTATGGTACAGTACAGTGCATACTACTAGTGTAGTGTAGTATGGCTCTGTATAGTGTAGTGTAGTATGGTGCTGTATAGTATAGTGTAGTGTAGTGTAGTATGGTGATGTATAGAGTAGTGTAGTGTAGTATGGCTATGTATAGAGTAGTGTAGTGTAGTGTAGTATGGTGATGTATAGAGTAGTGTAGTGTAGTATGGCCATGTATAGAGTAGTGTAGTGTAGAGTAGTATGGTGCTGTATAGTGTAGTCTAGTGTAATATGGCTATGTATAGAGTAGTGTAGTGTAGTATGGCCATGTATAGAGTAGTGTAGTGTAGTATGGCCATGTATAGAGTAGTGTAGTGTAGTATGGCCATGTATAGAGTAGTGTAGTGTAGTATGGCTCTGTATAGAGTAGTGTAGTGTAGTGTAGTATGGTGCTGTGTAGTGTAGTGTAGTATGGCTCTGTATAGAGTAGTGCAGTGTAGTGTGGTGCTGTATAGAGTAGTGTAGTGTAGTATGGCTCTGTATAGAGTAGTGTAGTGTGGTGTAGTATGGCTCTGTATAGTGTAGTGTAGTGTAGTATGGTGCTGTATAGAGTAGTGTAGTGTAGTGTAGTATGGTGCTGCATAGAGTAGGGTAGAGTAGTATGGTGCTGTATAGAGTAGTGTAGTGTAGTGTGGTGCTGCATAGTGTAGTGTAGTGTAGTATGGTGCTGTATAGAGTAGTGTAATGTGGTGCTGTATAGTGTACTGTAGTGTAGTATGGTGCTGTATAGAGTAGTGTAGTGTAGTGTAGTATGGTGCTGTATAGAGCAGTGTAGTGTAGTATGGTGCTGTATAGAGTAGTGTAGTGTAGTATGGTGCTGTATAGTGTAGTGTAGTGTAGTATGGTGCTGTATATAGTAGTGTAGTGTAGTGTAGTATGGTGCTGTATAGAGTAGTGTAGTGTAGTACGACTCTTTATAGAGTAGTGTAGTGTAGTGTGGTGCTGTATAGAGTAGTGTAGTGTAGTGTAGTATGGTGCTGTATAAAGTAGTGTAGTGTAGTATGGTGCTGTATAGAGTAGTGTAGTGTAGTGTAGTATGGCTCTGTATAGTGTAGTGTAGTGTAGTGTAGTGTGGTGCTGTATAGAGTAGTGTAGTGTAGTGTAGTGGTGTATGGTGCTGTATAGAGTAGTGTAGTGTAGTGTAGTATGGCTCTGTATAGAGTAGTGTAGTGTAGTGTAGTATGGTGCTGTATAGAGTAGTGTAGAGTAGTATGGCTCTGTATAGTGTAGTGTAGTGTAGTATGGTGCTGCATAGAGTAGGGTAGAGTAGTATGGTGCTGTATAGAGTAGTGTAGTGTAGTGTGGTGCTGCATAGTGTAGTGTAGTGTAGTATGGTGCTGTATAGAGTAGTGTAATGTGGTGCTGTATAGTGTACTGTAGTGTAGTATGGTGCTGTATAGAGTAGTGTAGTGTAGTGTAGTATGGTGCTGTATAGAGCAGTGTAGTGTAGTATGGTGCTGTATAGAGTAGTGTAGTGTAGTATGGTGCTGTATAGTGTAGTGTAGTGTAGTATGGTGCTGTATAGAGTAGTGTAGTGTAGTGTAGTGTAGTATGGTGCTGTATAGAGTAGTGTAGTGTAGTACGGCTCTTTATAGAGTAGTGTAGTGTAGTGTGGTGCTGTATAGAGTAGTGTAGTGTAGTGTAGTATGGTGCTGTATAAAGTAGTGTAGTGTAGTATGGTGCTGTATAGAGTAGTGTAGTGTAGTGTAGTATGGCTCTGTATAGTGTAGTGTAGTGTAGTGTAGTGTGGTGCTGTATAGAGTAGTGTAGTGTAGTGTAGTGGTGTATGGTGCTGTATAGAGTAGTGTAGTGTAGTGTAGTATGGCTCTGTATAGAGTAGTGTAGTGTAGTGTAGTGTAGTATGGTGCTGTATAGAGTAGTGTAGAGTAGTATGGCTCTGTATAGAGTAGTGTAGTGTAGTATGGTGCTGTGTAGAGTAGTGTAGTGTAGTGTAGTATGGTGCTGTATAATGTAGTGTAGAGTAGTATGGTGCTGTATAGAGTAGTGTAGTGTAGTGTAGTGTAGTATGGCTCTGTATAGAGTAGTGTAGTGTAGTGTAGTATGGTGCTGTATACAGTAGTGTAGAGTAGTATGGTGCTGTATAGAGTAGTGTAGTGTAGTATGGTGCTGTATAGAGTAGTGTAGTGTAGTGTAGTGTGGTGCTGTATAGAGTAGTGTAGTGTAGTGTAGTATGGTGCTGTATAGAGTAGTGTAGTGTAGTGTAGTATGGTGCTGTATAGGGTAGTGTAGTATGGTGCTGTATAGAGTAGTGTAAAGTAGTGTGGTGCTGTATAAAGTAGTGTAGAGTAGTATGGTGCTGTATAGAGTAGTGTAGTGTAGTATGGTGCTGTATAGAGTAGTGTAGTGTAGTATGGTGCTGTATAGAGTAGTGTAGTGTAGTATGGTGCTGTATCGAGTAGTGTAAAGTAGTGTGGTGCTGTATAAAGTAGTGTAGAGTAGTATGGTGCTGTATAGAGTAGTGTAGTGTAGTATGGTGCTGTATAGAGTAGTGTAGTGTAGTATGGTGCTGTATAGAGTAGTGTAGTGTAGTTATTGTAGTTTAGTGTTGTATTACGTTGTGTAGCATGGTGGTGTGTAGTGTAGTATGATGTATGTCTGTAGTGTATAGCATAATATAGTATAGTACAGTACACTTTTGTACAGTATAGTGTAAGTATGTAGAGTATAATACATTATAGTATGATATAAGGCTGTATAGTATAGTGTGGTTTAGTGTAGTATAGTATAGGGTTGTGTAGTATAGTGTACGTCTGTAGTGTATAGTATGGTATAGTATACATATACGTATGTGTAGTATTGTATAGTGTAAGTCTGTATAGCATAGTGAATCACAGTGTACTGTAGTATGGCGCAAGTCAGTATAGTATAGTGAGGTGCAGTATAGTGTGGTGCAGTATAGTGTGGTGCAGTATAGTGTGGTGCAGTATAGTGTGGTGTAGTATAGTGTGGTGCAGCGTAGTATAGTGTGGTGCAGTATAGTGTGGTGCAGTATAGTGTTGTGCAGTATAGTGTGGTGCAGTATGGTGTGGTGCAGTATAGTGTGGTGCAGTATAGTGTGGTGCAGCATAGTATAGTGTGGTGCAGCGTAGTATAGTGTGGTGCAGTATAGTGTGGTGCAGTATAGTGTGGTGCAGTATAGTGTGGTGCAGCGTAGTATATTGTGGTGCAGTACAGTGTGATTCAGTATAGTGTGGTGCAGCATAGTATAGTGTGGTGCAGTATAGTGTGGTGCAGTATAGTGTGGTGCAGTATAGTGTGGTGCAGTATGGTGTGGTGCAGTATAGTGTGGTGCAGTATAGTGTGGTGCAGTATAGTGTGGTGCAGTATAGTGTGGTGTAGTATAGTGTGGTGCAGTATAGTGTGGTGCAGCGTAGTATAGTGTGGTGCAGTGTAGTGTGGTGCAGCGTAGTATAGTGTGGTGCAGTATAGTTTGGTGCAGTATAGTGTGGTGCAGTATAGTGTGGTGCAGCATAGTATAGTGTGGTGAAGCATAGTATAGTGTGGTGCAGCGTAGTATATTGTTCTATGGTGTGACATAGTATAGTGTGGAATAGTATAGTATAGTGTGACACAGTATAGTGTGGTATAGTACAGTGTGGCATGGTATGGTATAGTGACGTGTGGCATGGTATAGTATAGTATAGTGTGATATTGTGTAGTATAGTATAGCGTGGTATAATATAGTATAGTGCAATATTGTATAGTATAGTATAGTATAGTGTGGTATTGTGTTGTGTAGTATTGTGCTATGCTGCATTGTGTGATGTGGTGTAGTATAGTATAGTGTGTCACAGTATAGTGTGGTATAGTACAGTGTGGCATGGTATGGTATAGTGACGTGTGGTATGGTATAGTATAGTATAGTGTGATATTGTATAGTATAGCGTGGTATAGTATAGTATAGTGCGGTATTGTATAGTATAGTATAGTGTGGTATTGTGTTGTGTAGTATTGTGCTATGCTGCATAGTGTGATGTGGTGTAGTATAGTGTGGTATAGCATCATATGTTGTGGTGTGGTATAGTGTAGTATAGTGTGGTATGGTGTGGTACAGTGTGGTGTAGTATAGTGTAGTATAGTGTAGTATAGTGGTGTGTGGTGCGATGTGGTATAGTGTGGTATATTATGGCATGGTGTAGTGTAGTATTGTGTTGTGTTGTGTAGTGTAGCATAGTGTGGTGTTGTGTAGTATGGTGTGGTATAGTGTAGTATAGTATGGTGTGGTATGGTGCAGTATAGTATAGTGTGGTGTTGTGTATTATAGTGTAGTGTAGTGTGGTATAGTGTGGTATGGTGTGGTATAGTGTAGTACGGTGTAGTGTGGTGCGGTATGGTGTGGTGTGGTATAGTGTAGTACAGTGTGGTGTAGTGTAGTATAGTGTGGTATAGTGTGGTGTAGTATAGCGTATTATAGTATAGTGTAGTATAGTGATGTGTGGTATAGTGTGGTGTAGCATAGTGTGGTATGTGTAGTATAGTATAGTGTAGTGTTGTGTAGTGTAGTGCGGTATGGTATAGTGTGGTATAGTACAGTATGGTGTCGTATAGTGTGGTATAGTATGGTGTGGTATAGTGTGGTATAGTGTGGTATAGTGTGTTGCAGTGTAGTATGGTGCAGTACAGCACCATGTAGTATAGTGTTGTTTAGTGTGGTATAGCGTGGTATAGTGTGATGTAGTGTTGTTTGGTGCAGTATAGTGTAGTATAGTGTAGTGTAGTATAGCATAGTGTGGTGTGGTGTAGTATATCACCATGTAGTATTGTGCCGTATTGTATAGTGTGGCATGGTATAGTATAGTACACTGTTGTGTCGTGTGGTATGCGGTATGTATGTGTAGTGTAGTGTAGTATGGTGTAAGTACGTATAGTATAGAATAGCGTAGGTCTGTGTAACGGATGTGAAATGGCTAGTACGCTAGTACACGTACGCTACGGTCACAAGACGCAGGCCTCCTAATTGTCCCTAGAATTTCTAAGCAAACAGCTGGAGGCAGGGATTTCTCCTATAGAGCTCCATTTTTATGGAACAGTCTGCCTACCCATGTCAGAGACGCAAACTCGGTCTCAACCTTTAAGTCTTTACTGAAGACTCATGTCTTCAGTGGGTCATATGATTGAGTGTAGTCTGGCCCAGGAGTGGGAAGGTGAACGGAAAGGCTCTGGAGAAACGAACCGCCCTTGCTGTCTCTGCCTGGCCGGTTCCCCTCTTTCCACTGGGATTCTCTGCCTCTAACCCTATTACAGGGGCTGAGTCACTGGCTTACTGGGGCTCTCTCATGCCGTCCCTGGAAGGGGTGCGTCACCTGAGTGGGTTGATTCACTGATGTGGTCATCCTGTCTGGGTTGGCGCCCCCCCTTGGGTTGTGCCATGGCGGAGATCTTTGTGGGCTATACTCTGCCCTGTCTCAGGATGGTAAGTTGGTGGTTGAAGATATCCCTCTAGTGGTGTGGGGGCTGTGCTTTGGCAAAGTGGGTGGGGTTATATCCTTCCTGTTTGGCCCTGTCCGGGGGTGTCCTCGGATGGGTCCACAGTGTCTCCTGACCCCTCCTGTCTCAGCCTCCAGTATTTATGCTGCAGTAGTTTATGTGTCGGGGGGCTAGGGTCAGTTTGTTATATCTGGAGTACTTCTCCTGTCCTATTCGGTGTCCTGTGTGAATCTAAGTGTGCGTTCTCTAATTCTCTCTTTCTCTCTCTCGGAGGACCTGAGCCCTAGGACCATGCCCCAGGGTTACCTGACATGATGACTCCTTGCTGTCCCCAGTCCACCTGGCCGTGCTGCTGCTCCAGTTTCAACTGTTCTGCCTTCTTATTATTCGAACATGCTGATCATTTATGAACATTTGAACATCTTGGCCATGTTCTGTTATAATCTCCACCCAGCACAGCCAGAAGAGGACTGGCCACCCCACAGCCTGGTTCCTCTCTAGGTTTCTTCCTAGGTTTTGGCCTTTCTAGGGAGTTTTTCCTAGCCACCGTGCTTCTACACCTGCATTGCTTGCTGTTTGGGGTTTTAGGCTGGGTTTCTGTACAGCACTTTGAGATATCAGCTGATATCGAAGGGCTATATAAATACATTTGATTTGATTTGATTTAGCTTAGTTAGCGGTGCGCGCTAAATAGCGTTTCAATCGGTGACGTCACTTGCTCTGAGACCTTGAAGTAGTGGTTCCCCTTGCTCTGCAAGGGCCGCGGCTTTTGTGGAGCGATGGGTAACGATGCTTCGTGGGTGACTGTTGTTGATGTGTGCAGAGGGTCCCTGGTTCGCACCCGGGTATGGGCGAGGGGACGGTCTAAAGTTATACTGTTACATCTGTACAGTATGGTATAGTATAATAAAGTCTGAGTAGTATAGTACAGTGTAGTGTATAGTACATTATGCAGTAGCATAAGGATGTACAGTATATTATGGTGTAAGCCTGTATATTGTAGTACAGTATAGTGCTGCGTTGCGCAGTATTATATAGTGTAGTGTCGTATACTGTAGTGTCGTATAGTGTAGCATAATCAATGCTTGGAGTTTGTCAGAATTTGTGGGTTTTTGTTTGTCCACCCACCTCTTGAGGAATGACCACAAGGAATGACCACAAGTTCTCAATGGGATTAAGGTCTGGGGAGTTTCCTGGCCATGGACCCAAAATATCGATGTTTTGTTCCCCGAGCTACTTAGTTATCACTTTTGCCTTATGGCAAGGTGCTCCATCATGCTGGAAAAGGCCTTGTTCATCACCAAACTGTTCCTGGATGGTTGGGAGAAGTTGCTCTCGGAGGATGTGTTGGTACCATTCTTTATTCATGGCTGTGTTCTTAGGCAAAATTGTGAGTGAGCCCACTCCCTTGGCTGAGAAGCAACCCCACACATGAATGGTCTCAGGATGCTTTACTGTTGGCATGACACAGGACTGATGGTAGCGCTCACCTTGTCTTCTCAGGACAAGTTTTTTTCCGGATGCCCCAAACAATTGGAAAGGGGATTCATCAGAGAAAATGACTTTACCCCAGTCCTCAGCAGTCCAATCCCTGTACCTTTTGCAGAATATCAGTCTGTCCCTGATGTTTTTCCTGGAGAGAAGAGACTTCTTTGCTGCCCTTCTTGACACCAGGCCATCTTCCAAAAGTCTTCGCCTCACTGTGCAGTCAGATGCACTCACACCTGCCTGCTGCCATTCCTGATCAAGCTCTGTACTGGTGGTGCCCCGATTGGGTGCCTTCTTCACAACAATTGAACCGCTCTCCTTGAAGTTCTTGATGATCTGATAAATGGTTGATTTAAGTTCAATCTTACTGGCAGCAATATCCTTGCCTGTGAAGCCCTTTTTGTGCAAAGCAATGATGACGGCACATGTTTCCTTGCAGGTAACTATGATTGACAGAGGAAGAACAATGATTCCAAGCACCACCCTCCTTTTGAAGCTTCCAGTCTGTTATTCGAACTCAATCAGCACGACAGAGTGATCTCCAGCCTTGTCCTCGTCAACACTCACACCTGTGTTAACAAGATAATCACTGACATGATGTCAGCTGGTCCTTTTGTGGCAGGGCTGAAATGCAGTGGAAATGTTTTTGGGGGGATTCAGTTCATTTGCATGGCAAAGAAGGACTCTGCAATTAATCTGATCACTCTTCATAACATTCTGGAGTACAAGCACATTTCCATCATACAAACTGAGGCAGCAGACTTTGTGAAAATGTATATTTGTGTCATTCTCAAAACGTTTTGCCACGGCTGTAGTATAATGTGGTATAGTGTAGGATAGTGTAGGATACAGTTGTGTGTAGCATAATATAGTATATTGCAGTATAGTGTAGTATAATGTTGTATCGTGTAGTATATCATAGTGTAATATGGTGTTGTGTGGTATAGCATAGTATGATGTTGTATTGTGCTTTGTAGTGTGTGTATAGGATAGTGTAGTGTTGTTTAGTGTAATGTTGTATAGTGTAGTATAGTGTTGCATAGTATTGTATAGTGTTGTATGGTATGGTATAGTGCCTTCTGGTATGTTATGGTGTTGGATAGTATAGTATAGTGTTGCATAGTATTGTATAGTGTTGTATAGTGTTGTATGGTATGGTATAGTGCCTTCTGGTATGTTATAGTATTGGATAGTATAGTATAGTGTTGCATAGTATTGTATAGTGTTGTATAGTATTGCATAGTGTTGTATGGTATGGTATAGTGCCTTCTGGTATGTTATAGTGTTGGATAGTATAGTATAGTGCTGCATAGTATTGTATAGTGTTGTATAGTATTGTATAGTGTTGTATGGTATGGTATAGTGCCTTCTGGTATGTTATAGTGTTGGATAGTATAGTATAGTGCTGCATAGTATTGTATAGTGTTGCATAGTATTGTATAGTGTTGCATAGTATTGTATAGTGTTGTATGGTATGGCATAGTGCCTTCTGGTATGTTATAGTGTTGGATAGTATAGTATAGTGTTGCATAGTATTGTATAGTGTTGTATGGTATGGTATAGTGCCTTCTGGTATGTTATAGTGTTGGATAGTATAGTATAGTGTTGTGGAGTGTAGTGTAGTGTTGTAGATTTTAGTGTAATATATAGTGTTGTTCAGTGTAGTCTTGTATGGTACAGTTGTAACGGTTTTCTTCCTCTTCTGAGGAGGAGTATGAAGGATCGGACCAATATGCAGCGTGGTAAGTATTCGTCATTTTATTAAACTGAACTGAACACTACAATACAAAAAGAACAACCGAAACAGTTCCGCCTGGCAACTACCCACAAATCATAGTGGGAAAACAGGCTGCCTAAGTATGGTTCTCAATCAGAGACAACAACTACCCACAACTAACAGGGGGAAAACAGGCTGCCTAAGTATGGTTCTCAATCAGAGACAACAACTACCCACAACTAACAGGGGGAAAACAGGCTGCCTAAGTATGGTTCTCAATCAGAGACAACAACTACCCACAAATCATAGTGGGAAAACAGGCTGCCTAAGTATGGTTCTCAATCAGAGACAACAACTACCCACAACTAACAGGGGGAAAACAGGCTGCCTAAGTATGGTTCTCAATCAGAGACAACAACTACCCACAAATCATAGTGGGAAAACAGGCTGCCTAAGTATGGTTCTCAATCAGAGACAACAACTACCCACAACTAACAGGGGGAAAACAGGCTGCCTAAGTATGGTTCTCAATCAGAGACAACAACTACCCACAACTAACAGGGGGAAAACAGGCTGCCTAAGTATGGTTCTCAATCAGAGACAACAACTACCCACAAATAACAGGGGGAAAACAGGCTGCCTAAGTATGGTTCTCAATCAGAGACAACAACTACCCACAACTAACAGGGGGAAAACAGGCTGCCTAAGTATGGTTCTCAATCAGAGACAACAACTACCCACAACTAACAGGGGGAAAACAGGCTGCCTAAGTATGGTTCTCAATCAGAGACAACAACTACCCACAACTAACAGGGGGAAAACAGGCTGCCTAAGTATGGTTCTCAATCAGAGACAACAACTACCCACAACTAACAGGGGGAAAACAGGCTGCCTAAGTATGGTTCTCAATCAGAGACAACAACTACCCACAAATCATAGTGGGAAAACAGGCTGCCTAAGTATGGTTCTCAATCAGAGACAACAACTACCCACAACTAACAGGGGGAAAACAGGCTGCCTAAGTATGGTTCTCAATCAGAGACAACAACTACCCACAAATCATAGTGGGAAAACAGGCTGCCTAAGTATGGTTCTCAATCAGAGACAACAACTACCCACAACTAACAGGGGGAAAACAGGCTGCCTAAGTATGGTTCTCAATCAGAGACAACAACTACCCACAACTAACAGGGGGAAAACAGGCTGCCTAAGTATGGTACTCAATCAGAGACAACAACTACCCACAACTAACAGGGGGAAAACAGGCTGCCTAAGTATGGTTCTCAATCAGAGACAACAACTACCCACAAATCATAGTGGGAAAACAGGCTGCCTAAGTATGGCTCTCAATCAGAGACAACAACTACCCACAACTAACAGGGGGAAAACAGGCTGCCTAAGTATGGTTCTCAATCAGAGACAACAACTACCCACAACTAACAGGGGGAAAACAGGCTGCCTAAGTATGGTTCTCAATCAGAGACAACAACTACCCACAACTAACAGGGGGAAAACAGGCTGCCTAAGTATGGTTCTCAATCAGAGACAACAACTACCCACAAATCATAGTGGGAAAACAGGCTGCCTAAGTATGGTTCTCAATCAGAGACAACAACTACCCACAACTAACAGGGGGAAAACAGGCTGCCTAAGTATGGTTCTCAATCAGAGACAACAACTACCCACAAATCATAGTGGGAAAACAGGCTGCCTAAGTATGGTTCTCAATCAGAGACAACAACTACCCACAACTAACAGGGGGAAAACAGGCTGCCTAAGTATGGTTCTCAATCAGAGACAACAACTACCCACAACTAACAGGGGGAAAACAGGCTGCCTAAGTATGGTACTCAATCAGAGACAACAACTACCCACAACTAACAGGGGGAAAACAGGCTGCCTAAGTATGGTTCTCAATCAGAGACAACAACTACCCACAAATCATAGTGGGAAAACAGGCTGCCTAAGTATGGCTCTCAATCAGAGACAACAACTACCCACAACTAACAGGGGGAAAACAGGCTGCCTAAGTATGGTTCTCAATCAGAGACAACAACTACCCACAACTAACAGGGGGAAAACAGGCTGCCTAAGTATGGTTCTCAATCAGAGACAACAACTACCCACAAATCATAGTGGGAAAACAGGCTGCCTAAGTATGGTTCTCAATCAGAGACAACAACTACCCACAACTAACAGGGGGAAAACAGGCTGCCTAAGTATGGTTCTCAATCAGAGACAACAACTACCCACAAATCATAGTGGGAAAACAGGCTGCCTAAGTATGGTTCTCAATCAGAGACAACAACTACCCACAACTAACAGGGGGAAAACAGGCTGCCTAAGTATGGTTCTCAATCAGAGACAACAACTACCCACAACTAACAGGGGGAAAACAGGCTGCCTAAGTATGGTTCTCAATCAGAGACAACAACTACCCACAAATCATAGTGGGAAAACAGGCTGCCTAAGTATGGTTCTCAATCAGAGACAACAACTACCCACAACTAACAGGGGGAAAACAGGCTGCCTAAGTATGGTTCTCAATCAGAGACAACAACTACCCACAACTAACAGGGGGAAAACAGGCTGCCTAAGTATGGTTCTCAATCAGAGACAACAACTACCCACAACTAACAGGGGGAAAACAGGCTGCCTAAGTATGGTTCTCAATCAGAGACAACAACTACCCACAACTAACAGGGGGAAAACAGGCTGCCTAAGTATGGTTCTCAATCAGAGACAACAACTACCCACAAATCATAGTGGGAAAACAGGCTGCCTAAGTATGGTTCTCAATCAGAGACAACAACTACCCACAACTAACAGGGGGAAAACAGGCTGCCTAAGTATGGTTCTCAATCAGAGACAACAACTACCCACAACTAACAGGGGGAAAACAGGCTGCCTAAGTATGGTTCTCAATCAGAGACAACAACTACCCACAACTAACAGGGGGAAAACAGGCTGCCTAAGTATGGTTCTCAATCAGAGACAACAACTACCCACAACTAACAGGGGGAAAACAGGCTGCCTAAGTATGGTTCTCAATCAGAGACAACAACTACCCACAACTAACAGGGGGAAAACAGGCTGCCTAAGTATGGTTCTCAATCAGAGACAACAACTACCCACAAATCATAGTGGGAAAACAGGCTGCCTAAGTATGGTTCTCAATCAGAGACAACAACTACCCACAACTAACAGGGGGAAAACAGGCTGCCTAAGTATGGTTCTCAATCAGAGACAACAACTACCCACAAATCATAGTGGGAAAACAGGCTGCCTAAGTATGGTTCTCAATCAGAGACAACAACTACCCACAACTAACAGGGGGAAAACAGGCTGCCTAAGTATGGTTCTCAATCAGAGACAACAACTACCCACAACTAACAGGGGGAAAACAGGCTGCCTAAGTATGGTTCTCAATCAGAGACAACAACTACCCACAACTAACAGGGGGAAAACAGGCTGCCTAAGTATGGTTCTCATTCAGAGACAACAACTACCCACAAATCATAGTGGGAAAACAGGCTGCCTAAGTATGGCTCTCAATCAGAGACAACAACTACCCACAACTAACAGGGGGAAAACAGGCTGCCTAAGTATGGTTCTCAATCAGAGACAACAACTACCCACAAATCATAGTGGGAAAACAGGCTGCCTAAGTATGGTTCTCAATCAGAGACAACAACTACCCACAACTAACAGGGGGAAAACAGGCTGCCTAAGTATGGTTCTCAATCAGAGACAACAACTACCCACAACTAACAGGGGGAAAACAGGCTGCCTAAGTATGGTTCTCAATCAGAGACAACAACTACCCACAACTAACAGGGGGAAAACAGGCTGCCTAAGTATGGTTCTCAATCAGAGACAACAACTACCCACAAATCATAGTGGGAAAACAGGCTGCCTAAGTATGGTTCTCAATCAGAGACAACAACTACCCACAACTAACAGGGGGAAAACAGGCTGCCTAAGTATGGTTCTCAATCAGAGACAACAACTACCCACAACTAACAGGGGGAAAACAGGCTGCCTAAGTATGGTTCTCAATCAGAGACAACAACTACCCACAACTAACAGGGGGAAAACAGGCTGCCTAAGTATGGTTCTCAATCAGAGACAACAACTACCCACAACTAACAGGGGGAAAACAGGCTGCCTAAGTATGGTTCTCAATCAGAGACAACAACTACCCACAACTAACAGGGGGAAAACAGGCTGCCTAAGTATGGTTCTCAATCAGAGACAACAACTACCCACAACTAACAGATAAACAGCTGCCTCTGATTGGGAACCATACCAGGCCAAACACAGAAATACCAAACATACCAGGCCAAACACAGACATACCAAAACATATAACAACACATAGAATGCCCACCCCAACCTACGCCCTGACCAAACTAAAATAGAGACCTAAAAAGGAACTAAGGTCAGGATGTGACAATAGTGCCGAGTAGCACAGCACAGTATAGTATAGTATGTTGTTGCATGGTTGTTGCATGGTGTGGTACAGTATAGTATAGCATAGCATAGCGTAGTATAGTATAGCACAGTATAGTATAGTAAGCCGCTGTATAGTGTGGTGTAGTATAGTACAGTATAGTATAGTAAGCCACTGTATAGTGTAGTATAGTATAGTACAGTATAGTATAGCACAGTATAGTACTTTATAGCATGGTATAGCACAGTATAGTATAGTACAGCATAGTACAGTATAGCATAATACAGCACAGTATAGTATAGTATGCTGTTGCATGGTGTGGTATAGTATAGTATAGTGTAACACAGTATAGTATAGTATGCTGTTGCATGGTGTGGTATAGTATAGTATAGTGTAACACAGTATAGTGTAGTAAGCTGTTGCATGGTGTGGTATAGTATATCATGGTATAGCACGGTATAGTATAGTACAGCATAGTACAGCACAGTATATTATAGCACAGTATAGTATGGTATAGCGCAGTATAGCATAGTGTAGTATAGTATAGCACAGTGCAGCAATGTGTAGTATAGTATAGCATAGTATAGTATAGTATATTATAGTATAGTATAGTATAGTATAGCATAGTATAGTATAGCATAGTATAGCATAGTATAGTATAGTATGGCATAGTATAGTATAGTATAGTATAGTATAGCATAGTATAGTATAGTATAGCACAGTGCAGCATAGTGTAGTATAGTATAGTATAGTATAGCATAGCATAGTATAGTATAGCACAGCACAGTACAATACAGCATATCATAGTATAATATAGCATGGCATAGCATGGCATAGTATAGTATAGAACAGTATAGTATAGTATTGTATAGTATAGAACAGTATAGTACAGCTCAGTATGGCATGGTATAGTATAGTATGGCACAGTATAGCATAGCATAGCACGGCATAGTATTGTGCTGTATAGTATAGTATAGCACAGTATATCGCAGCACAGCATAGTGTAGAGCGGCACGGTATGGTATGGCATAGTATAGTCCAGTATAGTACATAATAATAATAATATAGTATAGTATAGAATGGCACAGTATAGTATTGTATAGTATAGTATGGTGTAGTATAGTATTGTGCGGTACAGTGTAGTGTGATGTTGCATATCATATTGTAGTATAGTGTTGTATAGTGTAGTATTATGTTGTATAGTGTTGGGTAAATCATGCAGCGCCGTGTGTCACGATCGCAAATTTTAGAGAAACAACAAATGTCGGTACATATAAGTGTCTTATATCGGCTAAAAGCTTAAATTGTTGTTAATTTAACTGCACTGTCCAATTCACAGTAGCTATTATTACTGCGAAAAATGCCATGCTATTGTTTGAGGAAAGGTCGTAACAACACAACACTTTTTTCACCAAGATAGGTTTGATAAATTCACCTCTGAAGGTGAAATGTATACTTACATTCTGAAATCTTGCTCTGATTTATCATCCAAAGGGTCCCAGAGATAACATGAAGTGTTGTTTTGTTAGATAAAATCCTTTTTCATATCCTAAAAAGGTCCATATAGCTTGCACGATGGATTTAGAATTTCCACTCATTCAATATGCAAAGAAAGGAATCTGTGAAAATCTAACCCAAATCACGTTCGTTCTTATTCCTCAGAGATCCTAGAATGTAACCAGACGTCACTATATCATTAGGGGTGTAGAATATCCTATAGGACACCACATTTGGTCAGGGAGAAACGCCTTCATGGCACGCCAATGACGCGGGCGGTCTTCACTTGATTGACTGTAACTTTGTCAAATAAGAACCCCATCGGGGTCAAACAAAGCTAGCTAGATAGCCAAAGAGCTGGGCTTTGCGGGAGTATTGGGAAACCGTATCTGTCACAAAATGTAGCTGCTAACCTTGTGCAACAGCAAGCCTTTTCCTTTTGGACAAAAAATTATAAGAATATGGAGAGTTATGAAGTTATGAAAACTGGTGCCATTAATACAGGTAACGAGTGGAGGACAGAGGAGCCTCTTAAAGAAGAAGTTACAGGTCTGTGAGAGCCAGAAATCTTGCTTGTTTGTAGGTGACCAAATACTTATTTTCCACCATAATTTGCAAATAAATTCATCAAGAATTCTACAATGTGATTTTCTGGATTTTTGTTTTCTCATTTTGTCTGTCATAGTTGAAGTGTACCTATGATGAAAATGACAGGCCTCTCTCATCTTTGGGAGAACTTGCACAATTGGTGGCTGACTAAATACTTTTTTGCCCCACTGTGTATACTGTACAATGAGGAATTCAACTACAAAATACTAGTCTTCTCCCATTTTGTTTTAAACCATTGCCCCCATACACAAGGTGTATAAACAACAACAATAAATAAGATTAAAATAAGATACCAGAACAAAACAAAAACGTGAAGAACATGAATCAATCAACTCTAATTAGCACATGTAGGACAGTATGCAAGTGTGTGCATAGACTTTGCAGATGTATTGCTCACATGTGCAGCACATATTATCCTCTTGCCTGCCCCAGCTGCAGCCTCAGGTGGATCAGGACAAGATTCAGCCCGCTGAAGCTGTAAGTTCCAATCACCTTGTCCAGGTTGTCCACGCCTCCTTTGTTGTGGTTGTAGTTCAGGATGGTGGCTGGCTTCCTGTCCTCACGATCACTGATCTCAGCCGTTTTGTGCAGTGTGCTCAGGAGGACCACATTCTTGTTCCTCTTTGGGAGGTAAGAAACTAGAGGGGTGGTGGTGTTGAGGGCAAATTCTGATGAGAAAGCCTCTCTCCCCATTGTTGCGAGGAGTGCAGGGGGGAGCTCAGGCTTGTTCTTTCTAACTGTGCCAACCATGGTGATCTTCCTCTTCAGGAGCTGCTGACGGAGTTCATAAAAGTTGAAGAAATTGTCACACGTGACATTGTGCCCCCTCAGTCCATCTGTCACATCAAGCACAACCCGCATCCCCTGGTTCCTCTCCGGGCCTCCACTGGTTGGCTTCCCTGTGTAGACTTGCATCTTCCAAGCGTAGCTGGATTGTACATCACAGGCCACCGATATCTTGATGCCATACTTTGCTTGCTCACTGGGCATTTACTGCCTGAAAGGACAGCGACCTTTAGACAAAAGAGATTACTATCAGTAATTAGTATCAGAGTCACAGAAAACTATCACATATATCAATGATATAACAGCAATACATTATAAAATTAACTGTGACAATTACTTACAGTACAGATATGAAAATAACTATGTACCTCTTCACGGAACCTGTTGCTCATCCACTGTTACTTCAGGCCCAGGGTTGTAGAGGTATGGCAGACACTCCACCCACTTCTCCCAGACCTCTCTTATGGCCACCAGTTTGTCACATGTCTTGCAGGTCTTGACTCACGGTTATCAAATCGTAGTATTCTTGAGAAAGTGTGAAAGACTTTCAGCGGCATCGTGGAAAATCCCCCTTCCACTCTCTGCATCCCAGAGACTACATGCAGACTCGCTTTGGGACCTATACACACCCGCTAAGATTAGCAGCCCTATGTAGCCTCGCTTTGGGACCTATACACACCCGCTAAGATTAGCAGCCCTATGTAGCCTCGCCTCGGGACCTATACACACCCGCTAAGATTAGCAGCCCTATGTAGCCTCGCCTCGGGACCTATACACACCCGCTAAGATTAGAAGCCCTATGTAGCCTCGCCTTGGGACCTATACACACCCGCTAAGATTAGCAGCCCTATGTAGCCTCGCATCGGGACCTATACACACCCGCTAAGATTAGCAGCCCTATGTAGCCTCGCTTTGGGACCTATACACACCCGCTAAGATTAGCAGCCATATGTAGCCTCGCTTTGGGACCTATACGCAGGTCAATCTCATCCATCCTTTTCCAGTTGTCTCCATATTTACGGAAACCCTCCAAATTTATAATCTCCAGATTTTTTTTTTTCAATGGCTGGTGTGATGAACATGTAGAATGTTTAGGTGATGTCCTGGTCATGGGTAACTGCATGTCTTGTGGGCCCTGGGGTCCTTATGACATCCTTATGACATTTTGGGCTGCTATCCTGCCCTGGTTTTCATATGGTGACAAGGACCATGTTATTTTGCTGTTCTTTGACAGAAATGTCTCTCTTTCAGCTTGGGGGATTTCTTCTTCATCTGAAGATGATGCATCGTGCTCTGGGTTGTATTCTTCCCCATCTTCTTCTTCATCTGAAGTTGATGCATCGTGCTCTGGGTTGTATTCTTCCTCATCTTCTTCTTCAGATACCTACTCCTTTTCTAAATCATTGTTCTCTTGTTCCTTCTGGACATCTGAAAAAATCAAAACTACGAAACATTGGGCACTGAAACGTGCACTCATTTTATTTCCCCTATTTAACCAGATAGGCCAGTTGAGAACATGTTCTCATTTACAACGGTGACCTGGCCAAGATAAATATAAGCAGTGTGACACAAACAACACAGAGTTACACATGGGATAGACAAATGCACAGTCAATAACACAATAGAAAATCTATATACATTGTGTGCAAATGTAGTACGATTGAGGAGGTAAGGCAATAAATAGGCCATAGTGGCAAAATAATTACAATTGAGCAATTAAACACTGGAGTGATAGATGTGCAGAAGATGAATGTGCAAGTAGAGATGCAAAAAAAACAATATGGGGATGAGGTAGTTGGGTGGGCTATTTAGAGATGGGCTATGTACAGGTGCAATGATCTGTAAGCTGCTGGTGACAACTGGTGCTTATAGTTAGTGAGGGAGATATAAGTCTCCAGCTTCAGTGACTTTTGCAATTTGTTCCAGTCATTGGCAGCAGAGAACTGGAAGGAAAGGTGGCCGAAGCAGGTGTTGGCTTTGGGGATAACCAGTGAAATATACGGGTGGGTGCTGGTATGTTGACTAGTGAGCTGAGATAAGGCGGGGCTTTACATAGCCCATCTGTAAAAAAGCCCATCTATCTACCTACCTCATCCCCATACTGTATTTATTTATTTATCTTGCTCCTTTGCACCCCAGTATCTCTACTTGCACATTCATCTTCTGCACATCTACCATTCCAGTGTTTATTTGCTACATTGTAATTACTTCACCAACATGGTGGAATGGGGGGGGGGGGGGGGGGATTTACAGATGTACTTTATCAAACTTCCAAAACGGATGTCCTTTTCTCAAAAAGGAAAACGTTTGCTCTACTGTAAGTGTAAAATATTGTAAGCACCTTTTAAGGACAACAAATCATGTGCGTCAATGGTTTAAATGATCTCAACCCCCTGGAGGTCGTAGGTCGTGTGATGAACATGTTTTAAGAACCCGCTACAGTTTACGGGTGAATCAGTAAATAAGTGACGGAATGATGAGTGTCAGTATTACTTTCAGAGGCTGGTGTTCCTTCATCACAGTGACAGCACAAAGCAGCACATTCCAATGATGTACCGGACTTACACATTATTATATATTATAAAAAAATACGGTAGAGAGTTTAGGATAGAATAGGTTATATAATAAATTAAACATCTTTAATGCATTCTACTATACAAATGTGTTTTACTAGACTAATGCAATCTACTAGGCGAATGTGTTTTACTAGACTAATGCAATCTACTGGACTAATATATTCTATTAGACTAATGTATTCTACTAGACTAATGTGTTCTACTAGACTAATGTATTCTACTAGACTAATGTATTCTACTAGACTAATGTATTCTACTAGACTAATGTATTCTACAAGACTAATGTGTTCTACTAGACTAATGTATTCTACTAGACTAATGTATTCTACAAGACTAATGTGTTCTACTAGACTAATGTATTCTACTAGACTAATGTATTCTACTAGACTAATGTGTTCTACTAGACTAATGTATTCTACTAGACTAATGTATTCTACTAGACTAATGTATTCTACTAGACTAATGTGTTCTACTAGACGAATGTGTTCTACTAGACTAATGTATTCTACTAGACTAATGTGTTCTACTAGACTAAAGTGTTCTACTAGACTAATGTGATTTACTAGACTAATGTGTTCTACTAGACTAATGTGTTCTATTAGACTAATGTGTTCTACTAGACTAATGTGTTCTACTAGACTAATGTGTTCTACTAGACTAATGTGTTCTACTAGACTAATGTGTTCAACTAGACTAATGTATTCATATGATTCCAATACCAACATTTCTGGTTATTGTGTACTTTGAAGTTGGTTGAAGAAATGGATATATGGAGTGTGACATTAGAAAAAGAGGCAGAGAGGGAGACCAGTCCCATGTGACAGGTTGAACACCTGCAGTAGAGGTTGAGAGAGAGAGGGGTGGGGGTGATATGGAGAGAGAGAGAGGGGTGGGGGTGATATGGAGAGAGAGAGAGGGGGGTGGGGGTGATATGGAGAGTGTGAGAGAGAGAGAGAGAGAGAGAGAGAGAGAGAGAGAGAGGTAGATAATGGGGAGATATGGAGAGAGAGAGATAAGGGGGAGATATGGAGAGAGAGAGATAAGGGGGAGGTAAGGGGGAGATATGGAGAGAGAGAGAGAGAGAGAGGGAGAGACATGAAGAAAGAGGGAGATATGGAGAGAGAGAGAGAGAGAGAGACAGAGAGAGAGAAGGAGAGACATGAAGAAAGAGGGAGAGATAGGAGAGAGAGGGGCAATCCCAAGTGCATGACACAGAATTTCTGTCATCAATCAGAGCAGAGGAAACCCTGGCCGGCTTTATCTAATCTGTCATCCAATCACAGCCCTCTCCGTTTTGGATGCCCATTTCATTTGTCTGTCCACAATTCATTCCGATCACGCCTTCCTCCCTCCACTCAGAGGGGTGACATCTGGGTTTCAATATCTTTATTTATCTTTCCAGAATCCTGCTGGAACATGGAAGGTTCCAAAGTGTTTCTCCGTATTCTGAATTCCGAGGAAACGTAAGGAGAAGAACAACTTTCTAAATCAAACTGGACACATTTTGCCCAACGTATTTGGGTCATCTAAAGTAAGCAACAACAAAAACAAAAAAAACACCATCACTGAAACAGAACAATTCATCACAAATACTGTATGAAATGACCAACACGGGGGGGGAGTCAGGATAACGAAGGCGCTAGTTTCTACGGTATTAAACATTGGTTTCTACTGTTGGCTCATCGATCACTCTGATGTCGCTTTGAAGGTCTTGCGGGGTATTTTTAGTCAGAGCTACAGCTCTGTGTATAAAGGTCACGGTCCTATTGGTGTCTACTGATTGAGGGGTCATGTAGGTTGATGTATTTATGTTAGCAGGACTATGCATCCAATATTCACAGGTACACAAACAGATCATTTAGGCAACGCCTGCATTGCGTGCTGTTTTGGGGGTTTTAGGCTGGGTTTCTGTACAGCACTGAGCTGATGTACGAAGGGCTATATAAATACATTTGATTTGAAGAGGAGGGATTGTACACAGTTCACTACCGCCCACTGTTAGACATATGCTAGTGAAGAAATCTTCTGTCACTAATGTATGTGACCGCCACCAATAATGTTTCTAACGCTAACCTTGTTGTGTTGCTACCATGTTGTTGTCATGCTACCTTGTTGTGTTGCTACCATGTTGTTGTCATGCTACCATGTTGTTGTCATGCTACCATGTTGTTGTAATGCTACCATGCTGTGATGCAACCATGTTGTTGTCATGCTACCATGCTGTGATGCAACCATGTTGTTGTCATGCTACCATGTTGTGTTGCTACCATGTTGTTGTCATGCTACCATGTTGTGTTGCTACCATGCTGTTGTCATGCTACCATGTTGTTGTCATGCTACCATGCTGTGATGCAACCATGTTGTTGTCATGCTACCATGCTGTGATGCAACCATGTTGTTGTCATGCTACCATGTTGTGTTGCTACCATGTTGTTGTCATGCTACCATGCTGTGATGCAACCATGTTGTTGTCATGCTACCATGCTGTGATGCAACCATGTTGTTGTCATGCTACCATGCTGTGATGCAACCATGTTGTTGTCATGCTACCATGTTGTTGTCATGCCACCATGTTGTTGTCATGCTACCATGCTGTGATGCAATCATGTTGTTGTCATGCTACCATGTTGTTGTCATGCTACCATGCTGTTGTCATGCTACCATGATGTTGTCATGCTACCATGTTGTTGTCATGCTACCATGCTGTGATGCAACCATGTTGTTGTCATGCTACCATGTTGTGTTGCTACCATGTTGTTGTCATGCTACCATGTTGTGTTGCTACCATGCTGTTGTCATGCTACCATGTTGTTGTCATGCTACCATGCTGTGATGCAACCATGTTGTTGTCATGCTACCATGCTGTGATGCAACCATGTTGTTGTCATGCTACCATGTTGTGTTGCTACCATGTCGTTGTCATGCTACCATGCTGTGATGCAACCATGTTGTTGTCATGCTACCATGCTGTGATGCAACCATGTTGTTGTCATGCTACCATGCTGTGATGCAACCATGTTGTTGTCATGCTACCATGCTGTGATGCAACCATGTTGTTGTCATGCTACCATGTTGTTGTCATGCCACCATGTTGTTGTCATGCTACCATGCTGTGATGCAACCATGTTGTTGTCATGCTACCATGCTGTGATGCAATCATGTTGTTGTCATGCTACCACATTGTTGTCATGCTACCATGTTGTTGTCATGCTACCATGCTGTGATGCAACCATGTTGTTGTCATGCCACCATGTTGTTGTCATGCCACCATGTTGTTGTCATGCTACCATGCTGTGATGCAATCATGTTGTTGTCATGCTACCATGTTGTTGTCATGCTACCATGTTGTTGTCATGCTACCATGCTGTGATGCAACCATGTTGTTGTCATGCTACCATGTTGTGTTGCTACCATGCTGTTGTCATGCTACCATGTTGTTGTCATGCTACCATGTTGTTGTCATGCTACCATGCTGTGATGCAACCATGTTGTTGTCATGCTACCATGTTGTGTTGCTACCATGTTGTTGTCATGCTACCATGTTGTTGTCATGCTACCATGCTGTGATGCAACCATGTTGTTGTCATGCTACCATGCTGTGATGCAACCATGCTGTTGTCATGCTACCATGTTGTTGTTTTGCTACCATGCTGTGATGCAACCATGTTGTTGTCATGCTACCATGTTGTGTTGCTACCATGCTGTTGTCATGCTACCATGTTGTTGTCATGCTACCATGCTGTGATGCAACCATGTTGTTGTCATGCTACCATGTTGTTACCATGTTGTTACCATGCTACCATGTTGTATTGCTACCATGTTGTTACCATGCTACCATGTTGTGATGCTACCATGTTGTTACCATGCTGTGTTGTCATGTGTTGCTGCCTTGCTGCAGTTTGTTGTTTTGTTAGGCATCTCTTTATGTAGTGCTGTCTCTCAATTCTTATTTACAATGACGGCCTAGGAACAGTCGGTTAACTGCCTCGTTCAGGGGCAGAATGTCACGCCCTGATCATAGAGAGCCCTTGTTCCTCTATGGTGTAGTAGGTCAGGGCATGACTGGGGGTATTCTAGTTTATTATTTCTATGTGGTGTTCTAGTTTATTTCTAGTTTATTTTCCAACCCGCAGGAGCACACATTTCAAAGTCCTCTTTCAGGTGTTGTAGTCCGTATGATAGTATTGGCTGACCATGCCGTCAAGACAGTTGAAGTAGAGACAGTTGAAGTAGAGACAGTTGAAGTAGAGACAGTTGAAGTAGAGACAGTTGAAGTAATGACAGTTGAAGTAGAGACTAGTTGAAGTAGAGACAGTTGCTGTAGAGACAGTTGAAGTAGAGACAGTTGAAGTAGAGACAGTTGAAGTAATGACAGTTGAAGTAGAGACAGTTGCAGTAGAGACAGTTGAAGTATAGACAGTTGAAGTAGAGACAGTTGAAGTAGAGACAGTTGAAGTAGAGACAGCTGAAGTAGAGACAGTTGAAGTAGAGACAGTTGAATTAGAGACAGTTGAAGTAGAGACAGTTGAAGTAGACACAGTTGAAGTAGACACAGTTGAAGTAGAGACAGTTGAAGTAGAGACAGTTGAAGTAGAGACAGTTGAAGTAGAGACAATTGGAGTAGAGACAGTTGAAATAGAGACAGTTGCTGAAGAGACAGTTGAAGTAGAGACAGTTGCAGTAGAGACAGTTGAAGTAGAGACAGTTGAAGTAGAGACAGTTGAAGTAGAGACAGTTGAAGTAGAGACAGTTGCTGTAGAGACAGTTGAAGTAGAGACTGTTGCAGTAGAGACAGTTGAAGTAGAGACAGTTGAAGTAGAGACAGTTGAAGTAGAGACAGTTGAAGTAGAGACAGTTGAAGTAGAGACAGTTGAAGTAATGACAGTTGAAGTAGAGACAGTTGAAGTAGAGACAGTTGAAGTAATGACAGTTGAAGTAGAGACAGTTGAAGTAATGACAGTTGAAGTAGAAACAGTTGCAGTAGAGACAGTTGAAGTAATGACAGTTGAAGTAGAGACAGTTGCAGTAGAGACAGTTGAAGTAATGACAGTTGCAGTAGAGACAGTTGCAGTAGAGACAGTTGAAGTAATGACAGTTGAAGTAATGACAGTTGAAGTAGAGACAGTTGCAGTAATGACAGTTGCAGTAGAGACAGTTGCAGTAGAGACAGTTGAAGTAATGACAGTTGCAGTAGAGACAGTTGAAGTAATGACAGTTGAAGTAATGACAGTTGAAGTAGAGACAGTTGAAGTAATGACAGTTGAAGTAATGACAGTTGAAGTAGAGACAGTTGAAGTAATGACAGTTGAAGTAATGACAGTTGAAGTAGAGACAGTTGAAGTAATGACAGTTGAAGTAGAGACAGTTGAAGTAATGACAGTTGAAGTAATGACAGTTGAAGTAGAGACAGTTGAAGTAATGACAGTTGAAGTAGAGACAGTTGCTGAAGAGACAGTTGAAGTAGAGACAGTTGCAGTAGAGACAGTTGAAGTAGAGACAGTTGAAGTAGAGACAGTTGAAGTAGAGACAGTTGAAGTAGAGACAGTTGCTGTAGAGACAGTTGAAGTAGAGACTGTTGCAGTAGAGACAGTTGAAGTAGAGACAGTTGAAGTAGAGACAGTTGAAGTAGAGACAGTTGAAGTAGAGACAGTTGAAGTAATGACAGTTGAAGTAGAGACAGTTGAAGTAGAGACAGTTGAAGTAATGACAGTTGAAGTAGAGACAGTTGAAGTAATGACAGTTGAAGTAGAAACAGTTGCAGTAGAGACAGTTGAAGTAATGACAGTTGAAGTAGAGACAGTTGCAGTAGAGACAGTTGAAGTAATGACAGTTGCAGTAGAGACAGTTGCAGTAGAGACAGTTGAAGTAATGACAGTTGAAGTAATGACAGTTGAAGTAGAGACAGTTGCAGTAATGACAGTTGCAGTAGAGACAGTTGCAGTAGAGACAGTTGAAGTAATGACAGTTGCAGTAGAGACAGTTGAAGTAATGACAGTTGAAGTAATGACAGTTGAAGTAGAGACAGTTGAAGTAATGACAGTTGAAGTAATGACAGTTGAAGTAGAGACAGTTGAAGTAATGACAGTTGAAGTAATGACAGTTGAAGTAGAGACAGTTGAAGTAATGACAGTTGAAGTAGAGACAGTTGAAGTAATGACAGTTGAAGTAATGACAGTTGAAGTAGAGACAGTTGAAGTAATGACAGTTGAAGTAGAGACAGTTGAAGTAATGACAGTTGAAGTAATGACAGTTGAAGTAGAGACAGTTGCAGTAATGACAGTTGCAGTAATGACAGTTGCAGTAGAGACAGTTGAAGTAATGACAGTTGAAGTAGAGACAGTTGAAGTAGAGACAATTGGAGTAGAGACAGTTGAAATAGAGACAATTGCTGAAGAGACAGTTGAAGTAGAGACAGTTGCAGTAGAGACAGTTGAAGTAGAGACAGTTGAAGTAATGACAGTTGAAGTAGAAACAGTTGCAGTAGAGACAGTTGAAGTAATGACAGTTGAAGTAATGGCAGTTGAAGTAGAGACAGTTGCAGTAGAGACAGTTGAAGTAATGACAGTTGCAGTAGAGACAGTTGCAGTAGAGACAGTTGAAGTAATGACAGTTGAAGTAATGACAGTTGAAGTAGAGACAGTTGCAGTAATGACAGTTGCAGTAGAGACAGTTGCAGTAGAGACAGTTGAAGTAATGACAGTTGCAGTAGAGACAGTTGAAGTAATGACAGTTGAAGTAGAGACAGTTGAAGTAATGACAGTTGAAGTAATGACAGTTGAAGTAGAGACAGTTGAAGTAATGACAGTTGAAGTAGAGACAGAGTCTGTAGAGAAAGTTGAAGTTTAGTTATTATAAGGTTTTACATGACACATAATACAATAATAATTTATTCACAGATTGGTTTGAATGGAACACTCCTCCTCATTCATTGACTTCAACTGTTGTTATTGTCTGCCTTTTCCCAGTATGACATTTATAGGTTTGACTATAATAAAATTGAATTCTCCATAAGCAGCACTTGAGAGGGGTTGTGGCAGAATGCAGTGGAAGCCATAGCACTGACAGAATCCACCAGAGTGTGAGGGAGAGCGTGAGGGAGAGTGTGAGGGAGAGCGTGAGGGAGAGCGTGAGGGAGAGTGTGAGGGAGAGTGTGAGGGAGAGCGTGAGGGAGAGTGTGAGGGAGAGTGTGAGAGTGTGAGAGAGAGAGAGAGAGAGAGAGAGAGAGAGAGAGAGAGAGAGAGAGAGAGAGAGAGAGAGAGAGAGAGAGAGAGAGAGAGAGAGAGAGAGAGAGAGAGAGAGAGAGAGAGAGAGAGAGAGAGAGAGAGAGAGAGAGAAAAAAAAATAAGCCTCTCAGTGAAAAGGGCTGTAAAGCTGACATTGAAAATCCCTCTATCCCTCCATCCCAGCTCTCTTTCATAGAACACAGTCCCATAGGCATCGTCTGTTTAAGACCCTGTATTCCAATGTTCCATCATCGCTTCTCTCTTTGTCCAGATGTTGATATTGAGCTGCTATCGGCTATGTTTACGCTATCAAGATTAATCTGTTTCCAACTCCTCTCTTCCTGTGATCTGTCTATCCTCCTGGTGTTGTTAACATGTGGCCCTCCACAAAACATTACCTCATGACAGACAAAACATTTATTGTCACAGACGAGGTTGGTGATTGTGAAACAGAGTCCAATGATGATGCTGTCTATAAGAAATCACTGGCTAAATCAACAAGTTAGATGAGAATACTTTCTTATTGTCTTCCCAATAAGTTTTTCGCTTCTTCCATCTTTTCAGACCAGTAACTAGAAATATGGCCTCAAAATTATTGGAACCAACAGTATCATAAGTATTTATGGCCAAAGAAATAACATTAACTAGAGGCTCAACACTACAATGGACAGGATCCTAATACAGTACATCATCATTAATGGACTGGGCAGAAAATCTCGTAGACTATAAGCAAAGATGGCCGTGTCAGAATGAGTTAGCATAAACTCCCTGCTTAAAATCACTTGGCGTAGTCTGCCGAGCTTAAAATGGGGTCTTGTTCCTCATTAAGGGGAGTGCGCAGTGTAGATAACAAATAACAATCCGTTCCCTAGATAGTGAGCTATGATTTTGAACAGGGCCCATCGTGCACTATATAGGGAATAGGACGTCATTTGGGACATAGTCTGTTCCAATATGACTAACTGCTGAGGAGGCTTAACAGATGTGGTCATTTATTTAATCTTCAGGTGTAGAGTTTCAAGACAGTGCAGGCAGCAGGGTCTTACAGGGAGTTATTCAGAACCAGGGCAGGCGGCAGGGTCTTAGAGGGAGTTAACCAGAACCAGGGCAGGCAGCAGGGTCTTACAGGGAGTTATTCAGAACCAGGGCAGGCAGCAGGGTCTTACAGGGAGTTATTCAGAACCAGGGCAGGCGGCAGGGTCTTAGAGGGAGTTAACCAGAACCAGGGCAGGCGGCAGGGTCTTAGAGGGAGTTAACCGGAACCAGGGCAGGCGGCAGGGTCTTAGAGGGAGTTAACCAGAACCAGGGCAGGCGGCAGGGTCTTAGAGGGAGTTAACCAGAACCAGGGCAGGCGGCAGGGTCTTAGAGGGAGTTAACCAGAACCAGGGCAGGCGGCAGGGTCTTAGAGGGAGTTAACCAGAACCAGGGCAGGCGGCAGGGTCTTAGAGGGAGTTAACCAGAACCAGGGCAGGCGGCAGGGTCGTAGAGGGAGTTAACCAGAACCAATCATTGATTGGTTCATCACTCATCTCTTCAGTGGGTCATATGATTGAGTGTAGTCTGGCCCAGGAGTGGGAAGGTGAACGGAAAGGCTCTGGAGCAACGAACCGCCCTTGCTGTCTCTGCCTGGCCGGTTCCCCTCTTTCCACTGGGATTCTCTGCCTCTAACCCTATTACAGGGGGTGCGTCACCTGAGTGGGTTGATTCACTGTTGTGGTCATCCTGTCTGGGTTGGCGCCCCCCCCCTTGGGTTGTGCCGTGGCGGAGATCTTTGTGGGCTATACTCAGCCTTGTCTCAGGATGGTAAGTTGGTGGTTGAAGATATCCCTCTAGTGGTGTGGGGGCTGTGCTTTGGCAAAGTGGGTGGGGTTATATCCTTCCTGTTTGGCCCTGTCCGGGGGTGTCCTCGGATGGGGCCACAGTGTCTCCTGACCCCTCCTGTCTCAGCCTCCAGTATTTATGCTGCAGTAGTTTATGTGTCGGGGGGCTGGGGTCAGTTTGTTATATCTGGAGTACTTCTCCTGTCCTATTCGGTGTCCTGTGTGAATCTAAGTGTGCATTCTCTAATTCTCTCTTTCTTTCTCTCTCTCGGAGGACCTGAGCCCTAGGACCATGCCCCAGGACTACCTGACATGATGACTCCTTGCTGTCCCCAGTCCACCTGGCCATGCTGCTGTTCCAGTTTCAACTGACCTGAGCCCTAGGACCATGCCCCAGGACTACCTGACATGATGACTCCTTGCTGTCCCCAGTCCACCTGGCCATGCTGCTGCTCCAGTTTCAACTTCCACCTGACTGTGCTGCTGCTCCAGTTTCAACTGTTCTGCCTTATTATTATTCGACCATGCTGGTCATTTATGAACATTTGAACATCTTGGCCATGTTCTGTTATAATCTCCACCCGGCACAGCCAGAAGAGGACTGGCCACCCCACATAGCCTGGTTCCTCTCTAGGTTTCTTCCTAGGTATTGGCCTTTCTAGGGAGTTTTTCCTAGCCACCGTGCTTCTACACCTGCATTGCTTGCTGTTTGGGGTTTTAGGCTGGGTTTCTGTACAGCACTTTGAGATATCAGCTGATGTACGAAGGGCTATATAAATAAATTTGATTTGATTTGATCATTCTCAATAATCAGCTGTTGCAAAATGACAGAGAATTGTGCAAACAACAAAAAACAATGTTGTACCCAAAATGGCACCCTATTCCCTATATAGTGCACTACTTTAGACCAGAGCCCTATTCCCTATATAGTGCACTACTTTAGACCAGGGCCCTATTCCCTATATAGTGCACTACTTTAGACCTGAAACCTATTTCCTATATAGTGCACTACTTTTGACCTGAGCCCTATTCCCTATATAGTGCACTACTTTGGCCTGAGCCCTATAGGCACTATATAGGGAATAGGGTGTCGTTTGGGATGCACACCAAGACACTTGAAAGCTGGTTTAATTGTGGTGTATTACACTTTGGCAGGTTTGCGTTACGTTACACTCCGACCAGTCAAGTATTTTCTATTTCCTGTGCTAAATAACCTGAGCTACTTCTCCAACAACAACCCACCTCTGGCTGGTGATGTGCTCAGGTTCTGTTGTGTTCTTAATTTGACATTGAGGGACGAGGTCAGAGGAATGAGGGAATGAGGAGAGGAGACGTGACATCATAAAAAATATATTTTAAACTATGAGAAAATACAAATGATAGGGGCACATCTCACTGAAACAGCTAAACTAGTGGTTTAAAAAGCATTGATTTCTAAAAAAGAGGAAACCTGTCTCTCTCCATAGAAACAGTTGCTAGCGCACCTCCGTACTCACGTGGTCTGGTCCATGCATGGTCTATACAGGGAATATCCTTTCTCATTAGCTCATTAGGCTTCACCTTAGGCAAACATATATATGACTAAAGATTCAACTCCAACCCCCAAGTCACCCAGATATGACTAAAGATTCCACCCCCAAGTCACCCAGATATGACTAAAGATTCAACTCCAACCCCCAAGTCACCCAGATATGACTAAAGATTCAACTCTAACCCCCAAGTCACCCAGATATGACTAAAGATTCAACTCCAACCCCCAAGTCACCCAGATATGACTAAAGATTCAACTCTAACCCCCAAGTCACCCAGATATGACTAAAGATTCAACTCCAACCCCCAACTCACCCAGATATGACTAAAGATTCAACTCCAACCCCCAACTCACCCAGATATGACTAAAGATTCAACTCCAACCCCCAACTCACCCAGATATGACTAAAGATTAAACTCCAACCCCCAAGTCACCCAGATATGACTAAAGATTTCAACCAGTGGTAAATACAACTCCAATCACAGAATAAAACCACATATGTCTCTGATTAGCATATTCATGTTTACTGCAAACGCTAGACACATGTAAAGCATGATCCAGGGTTTTCACAGTAAAGTAAAGGTAACATGAAAATGAAATAAAATAATTTTCTACAGGGGTGTTTTACAATGTGCATAAGGTACTGTACACACAGTCGTTTGTGGTACACACAGCATGAGTTAACTCTGCAGGAACATAACATTATGTCTAGTAGTCTCTAATAGCAACATAACATTATGTCTAGTAGTCTCTAATAGCAACATAACATTATGTCTAGTAGTCTCTAATAGCAACATAACATTATGTCTAGTAGTCTCTAATAGCAACATAACATTATGTCTAGTAGTCTCTAATAGCAACATAACATTATGTCTGGTAGTCTCTTTATGTCTAGTAGTCTCTAATAGCAACATAACATTATGTCTAGTAGTCTCTAATAGCAACATAACATTATGTCTAGTAGTCTCTAATAGCAACATATACATTATGTCCAGTAGTCTCTAATAGCAACATAACATTATGTCTAGTAGTCTCTAATAGCAACATAACATTATGTCTAGTAGTCTCTAATAGAAACATAACATTATGTCTAGTAGTCTCTAATAGCAACATATACATTATGTCCAGTAGTCTCTAATAGCAACATACCATTATGTCTAGTAGTCTCTAATAGCAACATAACATTATGTCTAGTAGTCTCTAATAGCAACATAACATTATGTCTGGTAGTCTCTTTATGTCTAGTAGTCTCTAATGGCAACATAACATTATGTCCGGTAGTCTCTAATAGCAACATAACATTATGTCTAGTAGTCTCTAATAGCAACATAACATTATGTCTAGTAGTCTCTAATAGCAACATACCATTATGTCTAGTAGTCTCTAATAGCAACATAACATTATGTCTAGTAGTCTCTAATAGCAACATAACATTATGGCTGGTAGTCTCTTTATGTCTAGTAGTCTCTAATGGCAACATAACATTATGTCTGGTAGTCTCTTTATGTCTAGTAGTCTCTAATAGCAACATAACATTATGTCTAGTAGTCTCTAATAGCAACATAACATTATGTCTAGTAGTCTCTAATAGCAACATATACATTATGTCCAGTAGTCTCTAATAGCAACATAACATTATGTCTAGTAGTCTCTAATAGCAACATAACATTATGTCTAGTAGTCTCTAATAGAAACATAACATTATGTCTGGTAGTCTCTTTATGTCTAGTAGTCTCTAATGGCAACATAACATTATGTCCGGTAGTCTCTAATAGCAACATAACATTATGTCTAGTAGTCTCTAATAGCAACATAACATTATGTCTAGTAGTCTCTAATAGCAACATACCATTATGTCTAGTAGTCTCTAATAGCAACATAACATTATGTCTAGTAGTCTCTAATAGCAACATAACATTATGTCTGGTAGTCTCTTTATGTCTAGTAGTCTCTAATGGCAACATAACATTATGTCTGGTAGTCTCTTTATGTCTAGTAGTCTCTAATAGCAACATAACATTATGTCTAGTAGTCTCTAATAGCAACATAACATTATGTCTAGTAGTCTCTAATAGCAACATAACATTATGTCTAGTAGTCTCTAATAGCAACATAACATTATGTCTAGTAGTCTCTAATAGAAACATAACATTATGTCTAGTAGTCTCTAATAGCAACATAACATTATGTCTAGTAGTCTCTAATAGCAACATAACATTATGTCTAGTAGTCTCTAATAGCAACATACCATTATGTCTAGTAGTCTCTAATAGCAACATAACATTATGTCTAGTAGTCTCTTTATGTCTAGTAGTCTCTAATGGCAACATAACATTATGTCTAGTAGTCTCTTTATGTCTAGTAGTCTCTAATAGCAAAATAAATATGATTTAATGTCTAGTACCATATTAACAATGTACAGGGATACTGGAGTGATATAGGTAGATATGTATAGGGGGAAGGTGACTATATACAGGGTCAGTCCCTGTACCATATTAACAATGTACAGGGATACTGGAGTGATATAGGTAGATATGTAGAGGGGTAAGGTGACAGGGATACTGGAGTGATATAGGTAGATATGTAGAGGTGTAAGGTGACTATATACAGGGTCAGTACCATATTAACAATGTACAGGGATACTGGAGTGATGGAGGTAGATATGTAGAGGGGTAAGGTGACAGGGATACTGGAGTGATATAGGTAGATATGTAGAGGGGTAAGGTGACTATATACAGGGTCAGTCCCTGTACCATATTAACAATGTACAGGGATACTGGAGTGATATAGGTAGATATGTATAGGGGGAAGGTGACTATATACAGGGTCAGTCCCTGTACCATATTAACAATGTACAGGGATACTGGAGTGATATAGGTAGATATGTAGAGGGGTAAGGTGACAGGGATACTGGAGTGATATAGGTAGATATGTAGAGGTGTAAGGTGACTATATACAGGGTCAGTACCATATTAACAATGTACAGGGATACTGGAGTGATGGAGGTAGATATGTAGAGGGGTAAGGTGACAGGAATACTGGAGTGATATAGGTAGATATGTAGAGGGGTAAGGTGACAGGGATACTGGAGTGATATAGGTAGATATGTAGAGGGGTAAGGTGACTATATACAGGGTCAGTCCCTGTACCATATTAACAATGTACAGGGATACTGGAGTGATATAGGTAGATATGTAGAGGGGTAAGGTGACTATATACAGGGTCAGTCCCTGTACCATATTAACAATGTACAGGGATACTGGAGTGATATAGGTAGATATGTAGAGGTGTAAGGTGACTATATACAGGGTCAGTACCATATTAACAATGTACAGGGATACTGGAGTGATGGAGGTAGATATGTAGAGGGGTAAGGTGACTATATACAGGGTCAGTCCCTGTACCATATTAACAATGTACAGGGATACTGGAGTGATATAGGTAGATATGTAGAGGGGTAAGGTGACAGGGATACTGGAGTGATAGAGGTAGATATGTAGAGGGGTAAGGTGACAGGGATACTGGAGTGATGGAGGTAGATATGTATAGGGTTGAGGTGACTATATACAGGGTCAGTACCATATTAACAATGTACAGGGATACTGGAGTGATAGAGGTAGATATGTAGAGGGGTAAGGTGACAGGGATACTGGAGTGATGGAGGTAGATATGTAGAGGGGTAAGGTGACTATATACAGGGTCAGTTCCTGTACCATATTAACAATGTACAGGGATACTGGAGTGATGGAGGTAGATATGTAGAGGGGTAAGGTGACTATATACAGGGTCAGTTCCTGTACCATATTAACAATGTACAGGGATACTGGAGTGATGGAGGTAGATATGTAGAGGGGTAAGGTGACTATATACAGGGTCAGTTCCTGTACCATATTAACAATGTACAGGGATACTGGAGTGATATAGGTAGATATGTAGAGTTGTAAGGTGACTATATACAGGGTCAGTACCATATTAACAATGTACAGGGATACTGGAGTGATGGAGGTAGATATGTATAGGGTTGAGGTGACTATATACAGGGTCAGTACCATATTAACAATGTACAGGGATACTGGAGTGATAGAGGTAGATATGTAGAGGGGTAAGGTGACAGGGATACTGGAGTGATGGAGGTAGATATGTAGAGGGGTAAGGTGACTATATACAGGGTCAGTTCCTGTACCATATTAACAATGTACAGGGATACTGGAGTGATGGAGGTAGATATGTAGAGGGGTAAGGTGACTATATACAGGGTCAGTTCCTGTACCATATTAACAATGTACAGGGATACTGGAGTGATGGAGGTAGATATGTAGAGGGGTAAGGTGACTATATACAGGGTCAGTTCCTGCACCATATTAACAATGTACAGGGATACTGGAGTGATGGAGGTAGATATGTATAGGGTTGAGCTGACTATATACAGGGTCAGTACCATATTAACAATGTACAGGGATACTGGAGTGATAGAGGTAGATATGTAGAGGGGTAAGGTGACAGGGATACTGGAGTGATGGAGGTAGATATGTAGAGGGGTAAGGTGACTATATACAGGGTCAGTTCCTGTACCATATTAACAATGTACAGGGATACTGGAGTGATATAGGTAGATATGTATAGGGGGAAGGTGACTATATACAGGGTCAGTACCATATTAACAATGTATGCTTCATGATTAACAACTCATGATGTAATCATAACAACATACAGGAACTCAAGTCCTTCTGCTTACCCGATCTAGAATTCCTTGCAATCAAATGCCAGCCATTTTACCTACAGTACCTAGAGAATTCTCGTCAGTTATAGTCACAGCTGTGTACATTCCCCTTCAAGCAGACACCAAGACGGCTATCAAGGAGCAGGACGCTGAAGAAATTTGTCTCGTCACCCAAAACCCTGACAAACTTTTATAGATGCACAATCGATAGCATCCTGTCGGGCTGCATCACAGCCTGGTACTGCAACTGCACCGTCGTAAAACCGCAAGGCTCTCCAGAGGGTGGTGCGGTCTGCACAACGCATCCTCGGGGGCAAACTACCTGCCCTCCATGACACCTGCAGCACCTGATGTCACAGGAAGGCCAAAAAGATAATCAAGGACAACAACCACCCGAGCCACTGCCTGCTCACACCCCTACCATCCAGAAAGCAAGTGCATCAAAGCTGGGACCGAGAGACTGAAAAACGTCTTCTATCTCAAGGCCATCAGACTGCTAAACAGCAGTGAAGCTTCTGCCTACGTTGAGACCCAATCACTGGCCACTTTAATAAATGGATCACTAGTCACTTTAAACAATGCCACTTTAATAATGTTTACATATCTTACATTACTCATATCACAAGTATATACTGTATTTTACACCATCTACTGCATCTTGCCTATGCCGCTCGGCCGTCGCTCATCCATATACTGACATGTACATATTCTCATTCACCTCTTTAGATTGTGTGTGTATTAAGAAGTTGTTGGGGAATTGTAAGATTACTTGTTAGATATTACTGCATTGTCGGAACTAGAAGCACAAGCATTTTGCTACACTCGCATTAACAACTGTTAAACATGTGTATGTGACAAATAAAATTTGGATTTGATGTTAGTTGAGATATGTAAGGTGACTTCAGAATACTCTATATCATCGACTGTATCCTTATGTAATACCTGTATCACTAGCCACTTTAACTCTGCCACTTTGTTTACATACTCATCTCATATGTATATACTGAATTCGATACCATCTACTGTATCTTGCCTATGCTGCTCTGTACCATCACTCATTCATATATCCTTATGTACATATTCTTTATCCCCTTACACTGTGTATAAGACAGTAGTTTTGGAATTGTTAGGTTAGATTACTCGTTGGTTATTACTGCATTGTCGGAACTAGAAGCACAAGCATTTTGCTACACTCGCATTAACAACTGTTAAACATGTGTATGTGACAAATAAAAATAGGATTTGATTTTAGTTGAGATATGTAAGGTGACTTCAGAATACTCTATATCATCGACTGTATCCTTATGTAATACCTGTATCACTAGCCACTTTAACTCTGCCACTTTGTTTACATACTCATCTCATATGTATATACTGAATTCGATACCATCTACTGTATCTTGCCTATGCTGCTCTGTACCATCACTCATTCATATATCCTTATGTACATATTCTTTATCCCCTTACACTGTGTATAAGACAGTAGTTTTGGAATTGTTAGGTTAGATTACTCGTTGGTTATTACTGCATTGTCGGAACTAGAAGCACAAGCATTTTGCTACACTCGCATTAACAACTGTTAAACATGTGTATGTGACAAATAAAAATAGGATTTGATTTTAGTTGAGATATGTGACTTCAGAATATATGATCAACGGAGTAGCAGCAGATACAGCTACAGTTGAATCATTCAGCGTTGCAGAGGTGAATAAATACAATTAGACAGCAATGTATTTTTATTAATCACGCCCCTCAACGGAACAGTTGTTGCATCCCAAATAGCAGTCTATTCCCATTGGGCCCTGGTCAACAGTAGTGCACTATATAGGGAACAGAGTGCCATTTGGGAAGCAGCCCTGTGTTAGTGGATGGCTGGCAGAGGAGGCTGAAGGCTGGTCTCTAACCTTGGGCTAAGTGGATGGCTGGCAGAGGAGGCTGAAGGCTGGTCTCTAACCTTGGGCTAAGTAGATGGCTGGCAGAGGAGGCTCAAGGCTGGTCTCTAACCTTGGGCTAAGTAGATGGCTGGCAGAGGAGGCTCAAGGCTGGTCTCTAACCTTGGGCTAAGTAGATGGCTGGCAGAGGAGGCTCAAGGCTGGTCTCTAACCTTGGGGTAAGTGGATGGCTGGCAGAGGAGGCTCAAGGCTGGTCTCTAACCTTGGGCTAAGTAGATGGCTGGCAGAGGAGGCTCAAGGCTGGTCTCTAACCTTGGGCTAAGTGGATGGCTGGCAGAGGAGGCTCAAGGCTGGTCTCTAACCTTGGGCTAAGTGGATGGCTGGCGGAGGAGGCTCAAGGCTGGTCTCTAACCTTGGGCTAAGTGGATGGCTGGCAGAGGAGGCTCAAGGCTGGTCTCTAACCTTGGGCTAAGTGGATGGCTGGCAGAGGAGGCTGAAGGCTGGTCTCTAACCTTGGGCTAAGTAGATGGCTGGCAGAGGAGGCTCAAGGCTGGTCTCTAACCTTGGGCTAAGTGGATGGCTGGCAGAGGAGGCTCAAGGCTGGTCTCTAACCTTGGGCTAAGTAGATGGCTGGCAGAGGAGGCTCAAGGCTGGTCTCTAACCTTGGGCTAAGTAGATGGCTGGCAGAGGAGGCTCAAGGCTGGTCTCTAACCTTGGGCTAAGTGGATGGCTGGCAGAGGAGGCTCAAGGCTGGTCTCTAACCTTGGGCTAAGTAGATGGCTGGCAGAGGAGGCTCAAGGCTGGTCTCTAACCTTGGGCTAAGTGGATGGCTGGCAGAGGAGGCTCAAGGCTGGTCTCTAACCTTGGGCTAAGTGGATGGCTGGCGGAGGAGGCTCAAGGCTGGTCTCTAACCTTGGGCTAAGTGGATGGCTGGCAGAGGAGGCTGAAGGCTGGTCTCTAACCTTGGGCTAAGTGGATGGCTGGCAGAGGAGGCTCAAGGCTGGTCTCTAACCTTGGGCTAAGTGGATGGCTGGCAGAGGAGGCTGAAGGCTGGTCTCTAACCTTGGGTTAAGTGGATGGCTGGCAGAGGAGGCTGAAGGCTGGTCTCTAACCTTGGGCTAAGTAGATGGCTGGCAGAGGAGGCTCAAGGCTGGTCTCTAACCTTGGGCTAAGTGGATGGCTGGCAGAGGAGGCTCAAGGCTGGTCTCTAACCTTGGGCTAAGTGGATGGCTGGCAGAGGAGGCTGAAGGCTGGTCTCTAACCTTGGGCTAAGTAGATGGCTGGCAGAGGAGGCTCAAGGCTGGTCTCTAACCTTGGGCTAAGTGGATGGCTGGCAGAGGAGGCTCAAGGCTGGTCTCTAACCTTGGGCTAAGTGGATAGCTGGCAGAGGAGGCTCAAGGCTGGCCTCTAACCTTGGGCTAAGTGGATGGCTGGCAGAGGAGGCTCAAGGCTGGTCTCTAACCTTGGGCTAAGTGGATGGCTGGCAGAGGAGGCTCAAGGCTGGTCTCTAACCTTGGGCTAAGTGGATGGCTGGCAGAGGAGGCTCAAGGCTGGTCTCTAACCTTGGGCTAAGTGGATGGCTGGCAGAGGAGGCTGAAGGCTGGTCTCTAACCTTGGGCCCAGTGGATGGCTGGCAGAGGAGGCTCAAGGCTGGTCTCTAACCTTGGGCTAAGTGGATGGCAGGTAGAGGAGGCTCAAGGCTGGTCTCTAACCTTGGGCTAAGTGGATGGCTGGCAGAGGAGGCTCAAGGCTGGTCTCTAACCTTGGGCTAAGTGGATGGCTGGCAGAGGAGGCTCAATGCTGGTCTCTAACCTTGGGCCCAGTGGATGGCTAGCAGAGGAGGCTCACGGCTGGTCTCTAACCTTGGGCTAAGTGGATGGCTGGTAGAGGAGGCTCAAGGCTGGTCTCTAACCTTAGGCTAAGTGGATGGCTGGCAGAGGAGGCTCAATGCTGGTCTCTAACCTTGGGCTAAATGGATGGCTGGCAGAGGTAGGCTCAATGCTGGTCTCTAACCTTGGGCTAAATGGATGGCTGGCAGAGGAGGCTCAATGCTGGTCTCTAACCTTGGGCTAAGTGGATGTCTGGCAGAGGAGGCTCAAGGCTGGTCTCCAACCTTGGGCTAAGTGGATGGCTGGCAGAGGAGGCTCAATGCTGGTCTCTAACCTTGGGCCCAGTGGATGGCTAGCAGAGGAGGCTCACGGCTGGTCTCTAACCTTGGGCTAAGTGGATGGCTGGTAGAGGAGGCTCAAGGCTGGTCTCTAACCTTAGGCTAAGTGGATGGCTGGCAGAGGAGGCTCAATGCTGGTCTCTAACCTTGGGCTAAATGGATGGCTGGCAGAGGTAGGCTCAATGCTGGTCTCTAACCTTGGGCTAAATGGATGGCTGGCAGAGGAGGCTCAATGCTGGTCTCTAACCTTGGGCTAAGTGGATGTCTGGCAGAGGAGGCTCAAGGCTGGTCTCTAACCTTGGGCTAAGTGGATATCTGGCAGAGGAGGCTCAAGGCTGGTCTCTAACCTTGGGCTAAACGGATATCTGGCAGAGGAGGCTCAAGGCTGGTCTCTAACCTTGGGCTAAATGGATGGCTGGCAGAGGAGGCTCCAGGCTGGTCTCTAACCTTGGGCTAAGTGGATGGCTGGCAGAGGAGGCTCAAGGCTGGTCTCTAACCTTGGGCTAAGTGGATGGCTGGCAGAGGAGGCTCAAGGCTGGTCTCTAACCTTGGGCTAAGTGGATGTCTGGCAGAGGTGGCTCAATGCTGGTCTCTAACTTTGGGCTAAGTGGATGGCTGGTAGAGGAGGCTCAAGGCTGGTCTCTAACCTTGGGCTAAGTGGATGGCTGGCAGAGGAGGCTCAATGCTGGTCTCTAACCTTGGGCTAAGCGGATGGCTGTCAGAGGTAGGCTCAATGCTGGTCTTTAACCTTGGGCTAAGTGGATGGCTGGCAGAGGAGGCTCAAGGCTGGTCTCTAACCTTGGGCTAAGCGGTACTCTAATTTACATGTCACCTCAACGTTATTTATGTGATAGGTTGTTTGTGTGTTGTGGTCCGGTGAGACGTCGACGGGTCGTGACACCTATTTTTCAATCTGAAATGCCTTGACCTGAATCAGTCACACGTATGGCTCTACGACGGTGAAATACTGTATCTCTGGAGGACAGCTTTCAGACTGAGTATTGGGCCAACAGATCTATAATCATAGTTGTGTTGATTGGAGTTTTTAAGAGTTGAACGTGTTTGTATGACTCTATCCTTGGTGCGTTTAAAACTTTCAGTGTAAAGGATACTACCCTGTTAATCTATATGAAATATATACATTAATGTCTGAAAAATAAAACATGACTCAGGTCAACAAACTGGTCGAATTTGAAACCGATCTCAATCAAAACAGCAAATGGTGCAAATCATTAAGATTTTTTATTGGAAAAAGGAAAAGGGAGTGGAGGGCTTCCAAATGCTTCCTTCATCTTCTTCTTCTTCTTCTTCCTTCTCCGGTGTAATGCAGGGAAATAGGTTTGTTTTACTTCAGTGTCTTCACTAGTCTGCCATCTCCTTTCTCTGATAGTATTGGAACAGATGTGAATGAGCTTCCTGGTTAATAAAATACAGAGACGGGAAAAGCATTTACCCCCTTTTTGAATATTATCAGATCTTCAACAAAAAGTTAGTATTAGATAAAGGGAACCTGAGTTAACAAATAACAAAACATATATATGCTTATTTTATATATTTAATTAACAACGTTATGGAACTCCCAATTCCCCTGTGTGTAAAAGTAATTCCCTTATAATCAATAAGTGGTTGTGCCACCTTTAGCTGCTATGGCAACCAAACACTTCCTGTAGTTGCAGAACTGCTGTAACTCATCGACATTTGTCGGTTTTCAAGTATAAACTGCTCATTTCGATTCCACACCGTCTCAATTGGAATTAGGACTTTGACTAGGCCATTCCAAAACTTCAAATCTTTAGCTTTTTATCCATTTTCATGTAGACTTGGTTGTGTGTTTTGGATCATTGTCTTTGCTGCATGACTCAGTTGCACTTCAGCTTCAGCTCACAGACTGATGGCCTGACGTTCTCCTGTAGAATTCTCTGTTTACTGTCCTTGTGATTGTCTTCACCCCCTCCAGGCGTCGCTTATTTTCCCCGGTGTATTTATCTCTGTGTTTCCTGTCTCTCTGTACCAGTTCGTCTTGTATGCTCAAGTCTACCAGCGTGTTTTTCCCGTGCGCCTGCGTTTTCTATTCTCTTTTTGCTAGTCCTCCCGGTCTTGACCCCGGTCTTGACCCTTGCCTGTTTCTGGACTCTATACTTGCCTGCCTTGACCTCTCTTGACCTCTTTTGCCTACCCTTTTGGATTTTAAGAAATATCAAAGACTAAAACCATCTGTTTGCATCTGGGTCTTGCCTTGGGCCCTTAAAGATACAGTGGCTTACGGAAGTATTCACCTCCCTTGGCATTTTTCCCATTTTGTTGCCTTACAACCTGGAATTAAAATAGATTTTTTTTTAGGTTTGTATCATTTGATTTACACAACATGTCTACCACTTTGAAGATGCAAAATATTTTTCTTGTGAAACAAACAAGAAATAATTCAAAAAACAGAACTTGAGTGTGCAGAACTATTCACCCCCCCCCCCAAAGTCAATACTTTGTAGATCCACCTTTTGCAGCAATTACAGCTGCAGGTCTCTTGGGGTATGCCTCTATAAACTTGGCACATCTAGCCACTGGGATTTGTTCCCATTCTTCAAGGCAAAACTGCTCCAGCTCCTTCAAGTTGGATGGGTTCTGCAGGTGTACAGCAATCTTTAAGTCATACCACAGATTGGATTGAGGTCTGGGCTTTGACTAGGCCATTCCAAGACATTTAAATGTTTCCCCTTAAACCACTCAAGTGTTGCTTTAGCAGTATGCTTAGGGTCATTGTCCTGCTGGAAGGTGAACCTCAGTCCCAGTTTCCCTCAAGAATTTCCCTCTATTTAGCGCCATCCATCATTCCTTCAATTCTGAACAGTTTCCCAAATTATGTCACTTCTGAAGGTAATTGGTTGCACCAGATCTTATTTAGGGACTTCATAACAAAGGGGATGAATACATTTTTTTTTAACATGTTATTTCTTTCATTTCACTTCACCAATTTGGAATATTTTATGTATGTCCATTACATGGGGCGGCAGGGTAGCCTAGTGGTTAGCCTAGTTAGCCTAGTGGTTAGCCTAGTGGTTAGCCTAGTTAGCCTAGTGGTTAGCCTAGTGGTTAGCCTAGTGGTTAGCCTAGTGGTTAGCCTAGTGGTTAGCCTAGTTAGCCTAGTGGTTAGCCTAGTTAGCCTAGTGGTTAGCCTAGTGGTTAGCCTAGTGGTTAGCCTAGTTAGCCTAGTGGTTAGCCTAGTTAGCCTAGTGGTTAGAGCGTTGGACTAGTAACCGAAAGGTTGCAAGTTCGAATCCCTAAGCTGACAAGGTACAACTCTGTCGTTCTGCCCCTGAACAGGGCAGTTAACCCACTGTTCCTAGGCCGTCATTGAAAATAAGAATATGTTCTTAACTGACTTGCCTAGTGAAGAGTAGGAGGAAGAGCAGGAAGAAGAGTAGGAGGGAGAGAAGAAGAGTAGAGAGTTCTACTTAGGGCTAGATTCCATCAGATCTGCGCTAACAAAATAGAAAAATGCCAAGTGGGATGAATACTTTTGCAAGGCACTGTACAGAGCAGAATTCATGGTTCCTTCTATTAAGGAAAGTCATACCGGTCCTGAGGCAGCAAAGCATTCCCAAACCACCACCATGCTTGACCGTTGGTATGAGTTTCTTACTGTGGAATGCAGTGTGTGGTTTTCACCAGACATAACGGGTCTCATCTCATCCAAAAAGTTGACTCAAGTTTTCCAGAAAGCACCTGGAAACACCTGGATGATCATCATGACTCCTGGACGAATGTTCTATGGACAGATGAATTAAAAATATAACCTTTTGGACGACATGGGTCTCATTATGCCTGCCGAAAACCAAACACTGCATTTGTGGGACCGGAAGACACTGGTGTGTGCCTTTCCAAATCATGTCCGATCATTTAAATTTACCACAGGTGGACTGCAATCAAGTTCTAGAAACATCTCAAGGATGATCTATTGAAACAGGATGCACCTGAGCTCAATTTCGTGTCTCATAAGCAAGTGGTCTGAATACTTTTTTAAAAATGTATATTTCCTGGGTTTTTTGTATTATTTGCAAACATTTCTAAAAACTCATTTTTGCTTTGTCATGATGGGGGTATTGTGTGTAGATTGATGAGTATAAATATATATGTTTAATCCACTTTAGAATAAGGCTGTAACGTAACAAAATGTGGAAAAGATTAAGGGGTCTGAATACTTTACAAATGCGCTGTTGGTTGTTTACTATTTATCACAGTATGAATCCATGCCACTAATTTATTCAATCACAAACAGCTTTCGTTTTATTGATACAATATATACAAAAGAGCTGCTGCCTCTGATAATAATGTTAGAGCAGCAATTTCCCTCTTCTAAAACCAAATAGAGGTTTATATATAAATATAATTTATAAATAAATAGAGGGAGGAGTTTTAGAACCCTCTGTGTACATAATCTTTTGACCAGTGCTAATCTCTCTTTGATAATTGGTCACATACTGCACATGCTTACGTCAACTATCGCAAAACATAACACAAATATCAACTTGCAGATGTTGACATATGCGATCATGAAATACTTACTGACATACGAAATGCTAATGTACTGCTTATAAATGAGGTTAACCCGGCTACCCATCCACTAAGCCCCTGCCAAATGCCACGCCCACTAAGGTTTCTTCTCGGCGATGAGTCTGGATTTAATCTTCTCCCCGACGACATCTCTATTGCAAACACATTCAAACTGTTCTGATTGGTCCCAATAAATGATGAGCAGAACAGAGCATGAACACATGTGGGTAAAGCGGAACTTCAAAAATAGTCATTGGCTTTTATATAATCTGATTGGTTAGAGACGATCCAATCGCTCACTTTGACATCAGGAGAAAGGACTTCTAGGAAGGCAGTCTGACCGAATGGATCAGGAGAAAGGACTTCTAAGATGGCAGTCTGACTGAATGGATCAGGAGAAAGGACTTCTAGGATGGCAGTCTGACTGACTGGATCAGGAGAAAGGACTTCTAGGATGGCAGTCTGACTGAATGGATCAGGAGAAAGGACTTCTAAGATGGCAGTCTGACTGAATGGATCAGGAGAAAGGACTTCTAAGATGGCAGTCTGACTGAATGGATCAGGAGAAAGGACTTCTAGGATGGCAGTCTGACTGAATGGATCAGGAGAAAGGACTTCTAGGAAGGCAGTCTGACTGAATGGATCAGGAGAAAGGACTTCTGGGATGGCAGTCTGACTAAATGGATCAGGAGAAAGGACTTCTGGGAAGGCAGTCTGACTGAATGGATCAGGAGAAAGGACTTCTAGGATGGCAGTCTGACTGAATGGATCAGGAGAAAGGACTTCTAGGACGGCAGTCTGACTGAATGGATCAGGAGAAAGGACTTCTAGGACGGCAGTCTGACTGAATGTATCGATAGATAGAGCAGGGGAATTACATTCAGTATGAGTCATCATGTGAAGTGTAAGCCAGTATTTCACCACGCATTAGAAAAAGACACATGTTCATGCAGACAGCAGATGACCCAATTGTTTCCCCAGCAGAGTCTCTCTGCAGTTTCTACAACAGATGGGTCTATTCCAGTTTATACAACAGGTGGGTCTAATCCAGCAGTGTCTCTCTGCAGTTTCTACAACAGGTGGGTCTAATCCAGTTTATACAACAGGTGGGTCTAATCCAGTAGTGTCTCTCTGCAGTTTATGCAACAGGTGGGTCTAATCCAGCAGTATCTCTCTGCAGTTTATACAACAGGTGGGTCTAATCCAGTTCATACAACAGGTGGGTCTAATCCAGTAGTGTCTCTCTGCAGTTTATACAACAGGTGGGTCTAATCCAGTTCATACAACAGGTGGGTCTAATCCAGTAGTGTCCCTCTGCAGTTTATACAACAGGTGGGTCTAATCCAGTTCATACAACAGGTGGGTCTAATCCAGTAGTGTCCCTCTGCAGTTCATACAACAGGTGGGTCTAATCCAGCAGAGTCTCTCACATATTAGCTCATTATGGTATTAATTACACCTCATCCCAAATGTCTTTCTTCTCCCGCTAGAGCTGGGTAGCATCCCAAATGTCTTTCTTCTGTCGCTAGAGCTGGGTAGCTTTCCAAATGTCTTTCTTCTGTCGCTAGAGCTGGGTAGCTTTCCAAATGTCTTTCTTCTCCCGCTAGAGCTGGGTAGCATCCCAAATGTCTTTCTTCTCCCGTTAGAGCTGGGTAGCTTTCCAAATGTCTTTCTTCTCCCGCTAGAGCTGGGTAGCTTTCCAAATGTCTTTCTTCTCCCGCTAGAGCTGGGTAGCTTTCCAAATGTCAATCTTCTCCCGCTAGAGCTGGGAAGCATCCCAAATGTCTTTCTTCTCCCGCTAGACCTGGGTAGCATTCCAATGTCTTTCTTCTGTCGCTAGAGCTGGGTAGCATCCCAAATGTCTTTCTTCTGTCACTAGAGCTGGGTAGCATCCCAAATGTCTTTCTTCTCCCGCTAGAGCTGGGTAGCTTTCCAAATGTCTTTCTTCTGTCGCTAGAGCTGGGTAGCATCCCAAATGTCTTTCTTCTCCCACTAGAGCTGGGTTGCATTCCAAATGTCTTTCTTTTGTCGCTAGAGCTGGGTAGAATTCCAAATGTCTTTCTTCTGTTGCTAGAGCTGGGTAGCATTCCAAATGTATGTCTTCTCCCTCTAGAGCTGGGTAGCATTCCAAATGTCTTTCTTCTGTTGCTAGAGCTGGGTAGAATCCCAAATGTCTTTCTTCTCCCGCTAGAGCTGGGTAGAATCCCAAATGTCTTTCTTCTCCCGCTAGAGCTGGGTAGCATCTCAAATGTCTTTCTTCTCCCGCTAGAGCTGGGTAGCATCTCAAATGTCTTTCTACTCCCGCTAGAGCTGGGTAGCATCCCAAATGTCTTTCTTCTCCCACTAGAGCTGGGTAGCATTCCAAATGTCTTTCTTCTCCCGCTAGAGCTGGGTAGCATTCAAAATGTCTTTCTTCTGTTGCTAGAGCTGGGTAGAATCTCAAATGTCTTTCTTCTCCCGCTAGAGCTGGGTAGAATCCCAAATGTCTTTCTTCTCCCGCTAGAGCTGGGTAGCATCCCAAATGTCTTTCTTCTGTCGCTAGAGCTGGGTAGCATTCCAAATGTCTTTCTTCTGTCGCTAGAGCTGGGTAGCATCCCAAATGTCTTTCTTCTCCCGCTAGAGCTGGTTAGCATTCCAAATGTCTTTCTTCTCCCGCTAGAGCTGGGTAGCATCCCAAATGTCTTTCTTCTCCCGCTAGAGCTGGGTAGCATTCCAAATGTCTTTCTTCTCCCGCTAGAGCTGGGTAGAATCCCAAATGTCTTTCTTCTCCCGCTAGAGCTGGGTAGCATTCCAAATGTCTTTCTTCTGTTGCTAGAGCTGGGTAGAATCCCAAATGTCTTTCTTCTCCCGCTAGAGCTGGGTAGCATTCCAAATGTCTTTCTTCTGTTGCTAGAGCTGCTGGGTAGAATCCCAAATGTCTTTCTTCTCCCGCTAGAGCTGGGAAGCATTCCAAATGTCTTTCTTCTGTTGCTAGAGCTGGGTAGAATCCCAAATGTCTTTCTTCTCCCGCTAGAGCTGGGTAGCATTCAAAATGTCTTTCTTCTGTTGCTAGAGCTGGGTAGAATCTCAAATGTCTTTCTTCTCCCGCTAGAGCTGGGTAGAATCCCAAATGTCTTTCTTCTCCCGCTAGAGCTGGGTAGCATCCCAAATGTCTTTCTTCTGTCGCTAGAGCTGGGTAGCATTCCAAATGTCTTTCTTCTGTCGCTAGAGCTGGGTAGCATCCCAAATGTCTTTCTTCTCCCGCTAGAGCTGGTTAGCATTCCAAATGTCTTTCTTCTCCCGCTAGAGCTGGGTAGCATTCCAAATGTCTTTCTTCTCCCGCTAGAGCTGGGTAGAATCCCAAATGTCTTTCTTCTCCCGCTAGAGCTGGGTAGCATTCCAAATGTCTTTCTTCTGTTGCTAGAGCTGGGTAGAATCCCAAATGTCTTTCTTCTCCCGCTAGAGCTGGGTAGCATTCCAAATGTCTTTCTTCTGTTGCTAGAGCTGCTGGGTAGCATTCCAAATGTCTTTCTTCTCCCGCAAGAGCTGGGTAGCATTCCAAATGTCTTTCTTCTGTTGCTAGAGCTGGGTAGAATCCCAAATGTCTTTCTTCTCCCGCTAGAGCTGGGTAGCTTTCCAAATGTCTTTCTTCTCCCGCTAGAGCTGGGAAGCATCCCAAATGTCCTTCTTCTCCCGCTAGAGCTGGGTAGCATTCCAATGTCTTTCTTCTGTCGCTAGAGCTGGGTAGCATCCCAAATGTCTTTCTTCTGTCACTAGAGCTGGGTAGCATCCCAAATGTCTTTCTTCTCCCGCTAGAGCTGGGTAGCTTTCCAAATGTCTTTCTTCTCCCGCTAGAGCTGGGTTGCATTAAAAATGTCTTTCTTTTGTCGCTAGAGCTGGGTAGCATCCCAAATGTCTTTCTTCTCCCGCTAGAGCTGGGTTGCATTAAAAATGTCTTTCTTCTGTCGCTAGAGCTGGGTAGCATTCCAAATGTATGTCTTCTCCCGCCAGAGCTGGGTAGCATTCCAAATGGCTTTCTTCTGTTGCTAGAGCTGGGTAGAATCCCAAATGTCTTTCTTCTCCCGCTAGAGCTGGGTAGCATCCCAAATGTCTTTCTTCTCCCGCTAGAGCTGGGTAGCATTCCAAATGTCTTTCTTCTCCCGCTAGAGCTGGGTAGCATTCAAAATGTCTTTCTTCTGTCGCTAGAGCTGGGTAGCATCCCAAATGTCTTTCTTCTCCCGCTAGAGCTGGGTAGCATTCCAAATGTCTTTCTTCTCCCGCAAGAGCTGGGTAGCATTCCAAATGTCTTTCTTCTGTTGCTAGAGCTGGGTAGAATCCCAAATGTCTTTCTTCACCCGCTAGAGCTGGGTAGCTTTCCAAATGTCTTTCTTCTCCCGCTAGAGCTGGGAAGCATCCCAAATGTCTTTCTTCTCCCGCTAGAGCTGGGTAGCATTCCAATGTCTTTCTTCTGTCGCTAGAGCTGGGTAGCATCCCAAATGTCTTTCTTCTGTCACTAGAGCTGGGTAGCATCCCAAATGTCTTTCTTCTCCCGCTAGAGCTGGGTAGCTTTCCAAATGTCTTTCTTCTGTCGCTAGAGCTGGGTAGCATCCCAAATGTCTTTCTTCTCCCGCTAGAGCTGGGTTGCATTAAAAATGTCTTTCTTTTGTCGCTAGAGCTGGGTAGCATTCCAAATGTCTTTCTTCTGTCGCTAGAGCTGGGTAGCATTCCAATGTATGTCTTCTCCCGCCAGAGCTGGGTAGCATTCCAAATGGCTTTCTTCTGTTGCTAGAGCTGGGTAGAATCCCAAATGTCTTTCTTCTCCCGCTAGAGCTGGGTAGAATCCCAAATGTCTTTCTTCTCCCGCTAGAGCTGGGTAGCATCTCAAATGTCTTTCTTCTCCCGCTAGAGCTGGGTAGCATCTCAAATGTCTTTCTACTCCCGCTAGAGCTGGGTAGCATCCCAAATGTCTTTCTTCTCCCGCTAGAGCTGGGTAGCATTCCAAATGTCTTTCTTCTCCCGCTAGAGCTGGGTAGCATTCAAAATGTCTTTCTTCTGTTGCTAGAGCTGGGTAGAATCCCAAATGTCTTTCTTCTCTCGCTAGAGCTGGGTAGAATCCCAAATGTCTTTCTTTTCCTGCTAGAGCTGGGTAGCATCCCAAATGTCTTTCTTCTGTCGCTAGAGCTGGATAGCATTCCAAATGTCTTTCTTCTGTCGCTAGAGCTGGGTAGCATCCCAAATGTCTTTCTTCTCCGGCTAGAGCTGGTTGGCATTCCAAATGTCTTTCTTCTCCCGCTAGAGCTGGGTAGCATCCCAAATGTCTTTCTTCTCCCGCTAGAGCTGGTTAGCATTCCAAATGTCTTTCTTCTCCCGCTAGAGCTGGTTAGCATTCCAAATGTATTTCTTCTCCCGCTAGAGCTGGTTAGCATTCCAAATGTCTTTCTTCTCCCGCTAGAGTTGGTTAGCATACCAAATGTCTTCCTTCTCCCGCTAGAGCTGTGTAGCATCCCAAATGTCTTTCTTCTCCCACTAGAGCTGGTTAGCAGTCCAAATGTCTTTCTTCCCCCGCTAGAGCTGGTTAGCATTCCAAATTTCTTTCTTCTGTCACTAGAGCTGGGTAGCATTCCAAATGTCTTTCTTCTCCCGCTAGAGCTGGGTAGCATCCCAAATGTCTTTCTTCTGTCGCTAGAGCTGGGTAGCATTCCAAATGTCTTTCTTCTGTCGCTAGAGCTGGGTAGCATCCCAAATGTCTTTCTTCTCCGGCTAGAGCTGGTTGGCATTCCAAATGTCTTTCTTCTCCCGCTAGAGCTGGGTAGCATCCCAAATGTCTTTCTTCTCCCGCTAGAGCTGGTTAGCATTCCAAATGTCTTTCTTCTCCCGCTAGAGCTGGTTAGCATTCCAAATGTATTTCTTCTCCCGCTAGAGCTGGTTAGCATTCCAAATGTCTTTCTTCTCCCGCTAGAGTTGGTTAGCATACCAAATGTCTTCCTTCTCCCGCTAGAGCTGTGTAGCATCCCAAATGTCTTTCTTCTCCCACTAGAGCTGGTTAGCAGTCCAAATGTCTTTCTTCCCCCGCTAGAGCTGGTTAGCATTCCAAATTTCTTTCTTCTGTCACTAGAGCTGGGTAGCATTCCAAATGTCTTTCTTCTCCCGCTAGAGCTGGGTAGCATCCCAAATGTCTTTCTTCTGTCGCTAGAGCTGGGTAGCATCCTACATTTCTTTCTTCTCCTGCTAGAGCTGGGTAGCATCCCAAATGTCTTTCTTCTCCCGCTAGAGCTGGGTAGCATTCCAAATGTCTTTCTTCTCCCGCTAGAGCTGGGTAGAATCCCAAATGTCTTTCTTCTCCCGCTAGAGCTGGTTAGCATTCCAAATGTCTTTCTTCTCCCGCTAGAGTTGGTTAGCATTCCAAATGTCTTCCTTCTCCCGCTAGAGCTGTGTAGCATCCCAAATGTCTTTCTTCTCCCACTAGAGCTGGTTAGCAGTCCAAATGTCTTTCTTCCCCCGCTAGAGCTGGTTAGCATTCCAAATTTCTTTCTTCTGTCACTAGAGCTGGGTAGCATTCCAAATGTCTTTCTTCTCCCGCTAGAGCTGGGTAGCATCCCAAATGTCTTTCTTCTGTCGCTAGAGCTGGGTAGCATCCTACATTTCTTTCTTCTCCCGCTAGAGCTGGGTAGCATCCCAAATATCTTTCTTCTCCCGCTAGAGCTGGGTAGCATTCCAAATGTCTTTCTTCTGTTGCTAGAGCTGGGTAGAATCCCAAATGTCTTTCTTCTCCCGCTAGAGCTGGGTAGCTTTCCAAATGTCTTTCTTCTCCCGCTAGAGCTGGGAAGCATCCCAAATGTCTTTCTTCTCCCGCTAGAGCTGGGTAGCATTCCAATGTCTTTCTTCTGTCGCTAGAGCTGGGTAGCATCCCAAATGTCTTTCTTCTGTCACTAGAGCTGGGTAGCATCCCAAATGTCTTTCTTCTCCCGCTAGAGCTGGGTAGCTTTCCAAATGTCTTTCTTCTGTCGCTAGAGCTGGGTAGCATCCCAAATGTCTTTCTTCTCCCGCTAGAGCTGGGTTGCATTAAAAATGTCTTTCTTTTGTCGCTAGAGCTGGGTAGCATTCCAAATGTCTTTCTTCTGTCGCTAGAGCTGGGTAGCATTCCAAATGTATGTCTTCTCCCGCCAGAGCTGGGTAGCATTCCAAATGGCTTTCTTCTGTTGCTAGAGCTGGGTAGAATCCCAAATGTCTTTCTTCTCCCGCTAGAGCTGGGTAGAATCCCAAATGTCTTTCTTCTCCCGCTAGAGCTGGGTAGCATCTCAAATGTCTTTCTTCTCCCGCTAGAGCTGGGTAGCATCTCAAATGTCTTTCTACTCCCGCTAGAGCTGGGTAGCATCCCAAATGTCTTTCTTCTCCCGCTAGAGCTGGGTAGCATTCCAAATGTCTTTCTTCTCCCGCTAGAGCTGGGTAGCATTCAAAATGTCTTTCTTCTGTCGCTAGAGCTGGGTAGCATCCCAAATGTCTTTCTTCTCCCGCTAGAGCTGGGTAGCATTCCAAATGTCTTTCTTCTCCCGCAAGAGCTGGGTAGCATTCCAAATGTCTTTCTTCTGTTGCTAGAGCTGGGTAGAATCCCAAATGTCTTTCTTCTGTCGCTAGAGCTGGGTAGCATTCCAAATGTATGTCTTCTCCCGCCAGAGCTGGTTAGCATTCCAAATGTCTTTCTTCTCCCGCTAGAGTTGGTTAGCATACCAAATGTCTTCCTTCTCCCGCTAGAGCTGTGTAGCATCCCAAATGTCTTTCTTCTCCCACTAGAGCTGGTTAGCAGTCCAAATGTCTTTCTTCTTCCCCCGCTAGAGCTGGTTAGCATTCCAAATTTCTTTCTTCTGTCACTAGAGCTGGGTAGCATTCCAAATGTCTTTCTTCTCCCGCTAGAGCTGGGTAGCATCCCAAATGTCTTTCTTCTGTCGCTAGAGCTGGGTAGCATCCTACATTTCTTTCTTCTCCCGCTAGAGCTGGGTAGCATCCCAAATGTCTTTCTTCTCCCGCTAGAGCTGGGTAGCATTCCAAATGTCTTTCTTCTCCCGCTAGAGCTGGGTAGAATCCCAAATGTCTTTCTTCTCCCGCTAGAGCTGGTTAGCATTCCAAATGTCTTTCTTCTCCCGCTAGAGTTGGTTAGCATTCCAAATGTCTTCCTTCTCCCGCTAGAGCTGTGTAGCATACCAAATGTCTTTCTTCTCCCACTAGAGCTGGTTAGCAGTCCAAATGTCTTTCTTCCCCCGCTAGAGCTGGTTAGCATTCCAAATTTCTTTCTTCTGTCACTAGAGCTGGGTAGCATTCCAAATTTCTTTCTTCTCCCGCTAGAGCTGGGTAGCATCCCAAATGTCTTTCTTCTGTCGCTAGAGCTGGGTAGCATCCTACATTTCTTTCTTCTCCCGCTAGAGCTGGGTAGCATCCCAAATATCTTTCTTCTCCCGCTAGAGCTGGGTAGCATTCCAAATGTCTTTCTTCTGTTGCTAGAGCTGGGTAGAATCCCAAATGTCTTTCTTCTCCCGCTAGAGCTGGGTAGCATTCCAAATGTCTTTCTTCTGTTGCTAGAGCTGCTGGGTAGAATCCCAAATGTCTTTCTTCTCCCGCTAGAGCTGGGTAGCATTCCAAATGTCTTTCTTCTGTTGCTAGAGCTGGGTAGAATCCCAAATGTTTTTCTTCTCCCACTAGAGCTGGGTAGCATTCCAAATGTCTTTCTTCTGTTGCTAGAGCTGGGTAGCATCCCAAATGTCTTTCTTCTGTCGCTAGAGCTGGGTAGCATCCCAAATGTCTTTCTTCTCCCGCTAGAGCTGGGTAGCATTCCGAATGTCTTTCTTCTCCCGCAAGAGCTGGGTAGCATTCCAAATGTCTTTCTTCTGTTGCTAGAGCTGGGTAGAATCCCAAATATCTTTCTTCTCCTGCTAGAGCTGGGTAGCATTCCAAATTTATATCTTCTCCCGCTAGAGCTGGGTAGCATTCCAAATGTCTTTCTTCTCCCGCTAGAGCTGGGGAGAATCCCAAATGTCTTTCTTCTCCCACTAGAGCTGGGTAGCATCCCAAATGTCTTTCTTCTGTCGCTAGAGCTGGGTAGCATCCCAAATGTCTGTCTTCTGTCGCTAGAGCTGGGTAGCATCTCAAATGACACCATGTTCCCTGTTTACTACTTTTTGTCCAGGGCCCATAGGGAATACAGCCAGCCGGTGTCACACAGGGGCACTGATGGCAATCAATAATAACAGATGTTTTTCTTTGGATTCAGCTAGAGAAAGATGGGATTAAAGAAAGAAAGAGAACATGAGAGAGAGAACTAGAGAGAGAGAGATAACTAGAGAGGGAGAGACAGAGAGGGAGAGGGAACTAGAGAGGGAGAGACAGAGAGGGAGAGGGAGAGGGAGAGAGAGAGAGAACTAGAGAGGGAGAGGGAACTAGAGAGGGAGAGACAGAGAGGGAGAGGGAGAGGGAGAGAGAACTAGAGAGGGAGAGACAGAGAGGGAGTGACAGAGAGAGAAGGAGACAGAGAGAGAGTGAGAACAGAGAGAGTGATGGAGAGAGAGTGACAGAGAGAGAGAGAGACAGAGAGAGAGAGAGACAGAGAGAGAGTGACAGAGAGTGACAGAGAGAGAGTGACAGAGAGAGAGTGACAGGGAGAGAGAGAGAGAGAGAGACAGAGAGAGAGAGTGACCGAGAGTGACAGAGAGAGAGACAGAGAGACAGAGAGTTACAGAGAGTGACAGAGAGTGACAGAGAGAGAGAGAGAGAGAGAGTGACAGAGAGTGACAGAGAGTGACAGAGAGAGAGACAGGGAGAGAGAGACAGAGAGAGAGAGAGACAGAGAGAGAGAGTGACAGAGAGTGACAGAGAGTGACAGAGAGAGAGAGAGAGAGAGAGAGAGAGAGAGAGAGAGAGAGAGAGAGAGTGACAGAGAGAGAGAGAGTGACAGAGAGAGAGAGAGAGAGAGAGAGACAGGGAAAGAGAGACAGAGAGAGAGAGACAGAGAGAGAGAGAGTGACAGAGAGTGACAGAGAGTGACAGAGAGAGAGAGAGACAGAGAGGAGAGAGAATGACAGGAGAGAGACAGAGAGAGAGATACAGAGAGTGACAGAGAGAGAGAGA